>NW_027513276.1:1375000-1675000 GCF_048772815.1 Callospermophilus lateralis
AGTAGCAATATATATGCCAAACAAAATTCATCATGAAATATACATAATCCACAGGTTCAAATATATTCATTATACTGAACATGGATTTATGTATAATCTTGTTCAACTAGGAAGCTCACCCATAGGTTGAATTTTCAGTTCCAAAAGCATTTAGGAGGAGTGATCTATTCTCAGAATTTCTTTCTGCCAAGTCAGCCACTTCACAAAAATGTATGAGTGATACTAAGTAGGATTCTATTTGTGCATATAAAAATACATGTGCTGAATAGGCTCCAGAGAAATGGAGACAGGAATTCACACATAAGTGAACTTTAAAATCAATGGAGAACTATTTCAATTAAAAATTCACTAGATTTGTATCACCTACGAAAAATCATGCAAAAAGGCAGTCCAACTATACATGATGCCTCCCCTGAACTGCTTGTATTTCTCTAGTGTTTGGGATATTTGCCTCCATCATATTAGGATTAGTATTCAGAGTCTAGAAGGGTGTGGGTTAGTGTCAGGGATTCAGTATTTCGTATGAAAAATAGGAAAATGAATGCAATGTGTATGCAAATATGTGCTACACAAAATCTTCCCACTCTCATCCAGAACAATGCCTAGACATCACCTTCGCCCCAAGTAAGACACAATTAGAGGAGAAGAGATAGAAAATCTTTGAATACATATCTGCAATGGAAAATTATCAGGAGTTCACAACCTTGGATATGGTAGAGGAATTTCCAAAAGTAAGAGACAGGGTAAACCACTCCACAAACATGGACCTTTGCCTGCCTAAAGACTTCTTGATAAACTGCCTCTAAGGATGGGCACTTGAAATATATGTTGTTGTCAGGAGCTTTAGCTTCCTTTCTAGTGAGACCATCAAAGCTAGGTCTGATTCTCTGTGACCTGGAGGATATGCTTTCTTATTTTCCAATGAACATGAGGCAGTAGTGCTGAATTCTCTCTTTGTAGGCAAATTGTTGCCACGGGGGCTAAGTGTATCCACATGTTGACTGTGAGTCCATTTGGTCATCCTCCACATTTCGTGGTGTTTCTTGGTGCTGCACTGGGAATTTGGTATTTGCTTCACGGAATACAAGGAGCTCAACTGGGACTCAGAGCTGGAGGGAGTTCTGTCAGGTATGGTGGGTCAGGATCTGCAGGAGAATGCACCAATCAGGCTTCTATCCCACATAGTTTGCCCCCTTGACCATAATAACCTGATTGTGAACATTTCGGTTAAACCTCTCCTTATAAAAAGATGCCTTTACATATAAGAGTCTGCAGGATGCACCATGTCAGCCACAAGCCATTTGGAAGTCAATGGCAGATCCACAAGGCCCCAGGACAGAAATTTTATCACAAAACTGCACACCACTGCTCTTTGTCAACTACTCAGTAGGCTCCAACTTACTGGCATCTCTGTTCTACACCATTTTCATGAAACCCAGTCAATCAAGGCATTGTCTGGTACACTCAGGATCAGCAACAGTGCATCCAAAGGTTCTCCTGTACCACCTGGTCAAGGGAATTTCAAAAATGTCATGGTATTTATCTAGCCATTTTTCAAGGATGATATTGGAGGCACTGTGAGTTCCAATTATTTTAGGAACCATTCAATGGTGAGGAAGCTCATTTCAATGAATGCTCTGGAGAACTCTCAAAGGCAAGTCATCCAAAAAAGTGGCAAAATGGTCACGTTAATCCAGGCCCATTGAGGTCTACAAAGTCAGGTCCATGTTTGTTTTGACTCTCAACTATGTCTGCCAAGACTTTCAGAAAAAAATCATGTGATATCCTGGCTGAGATTCCCAGTGCTGTGTGGAAAGCCACCCTGAGCCTAGATCTCAGTTTCCAATGGCGACTCTCATGCGTGGCCTCCTAAAATCCCAACGCAATTCATGGCAATACTTGTATGAGTTCAGTTCCAGAACTCAGTCTCTTAGGGGAAACACACCAGAGTTCCAGCTGAGGTGGACCAAGTAATCTCTTCCAACCACAATTAAAACCAAAACACTCCCACATGGCCCACATCTTCTTCCATTGAGACACTCATCAAAACCTCTGGCTGAAGGTTTACATGATGGGTGCAGCCCAAGACAGTGTCCAAAATATGCTCCCTTGCCCCTCTTTTGCCTAAAGTAAGGGTGGACTGGACCCCTTTCCTCTGAACCTGGAGTGATCAAATAAGCCTGCCGTTAATACTGCTCTGATTCTCCAATTTGAGGCCTACTGACTGTCAGGTATAGATTCTTTATGTGATTTGGAGTAATGAGGAAACACAAGCACCTATTGTCTACCCTCTGCAGGCCTTTGAAGAACTCATTTTAACCAAAGGATCCCTATTCTCACTTGATGGAGGTCAGGAACCTAACAGAGAAAGGCAAGAGATTTCTTCCAGAATGACTGATATTTTTACATTTCGGTTTTCGATACACACATGGGAACGTACTTTAGATCCATCAGGTGCTGAGAATCTAACTCATAGCCTGACACAGGGACAAGAGGCTTATTCAGACACATCCTTTTCCAAAGCAATTAACCAAAGAGCTACAGGTGATGCCCATTAATTTCCATTTGAAAACTGTTTTCTTCAGGCTTCAAAAAGGGGTGGCCTGAGGCAAGAAACTTTCTTACACTCAGGGCAACAGAACAATAGGTAAGCAAAAGGCCCAAAGCAGGGTTTCTCCACTGAGACTTTCCTGGTCACATTGATATCTGCATTTTCTGCGATGCTCGCCACTCCATTCTGCTATCCAGTACATGGTCATGTCACAGAGCTTGGAGGTGGCACATATCTTGGACACAAAAACATGAGCCTATTCTGGATAGTGGCCAGAATTCGGGAAGAAAACAGGAACATAGGAGGATAGTAGGGGTTGCTCATCCATAAGTCAAGCTACAATCCACTCATAAATTGAGTAGGATGAATGCTGGGAAGCTTTCTACTAGACAGGACGTATTCATTGATGCATTCTCTTTTCTCATGTCTACAAACACGGACACAGTGGGATACACAGACACTAGCCTTGTCAAACGGCTTTCTAGAAGTACTCCACTCCATACCAAACAAACTGCCTTTCCTACCTATTCTGAGAACATGAATAAAAACCACAAACTTACACCAACAACCACAAAGGCACTTCCTACCCCCAATAAGTCTTTGACTATCCAGAGTGTCCTCGGACTGGTCGACCATAGTATGTTACCCTGAATTGGCCTGTCCTGTCTCAGATCTGGTCTCCTCGGCCAACTCTGTGAAGTTGTCAGGAACCAACTGTGAGCGACTACCTGCTTTCTTAGGAAAGGTCCCTCTACAGAGCTCTCCTGGCATTTGTCCATCTTCACATCAGTAGATACCAAAAAAGACTGTCTGTCCTTGGTAAATCGAAACAAGTTATCTCACTGGGACAGTGACTGGGACTATCTCTGGGTGCCTGGCTTCCTGGATCCCAAGTTCAGAGAGTTCCATCACCAAGTAAGTGAGGTGAAGTCACTTTCTTCAAAAATGAATGAGGTCACTGCCCTGGCAACCACTTTGTTCTAACAGTTGCTTCAAATTGTCCCATGAGATGGAGGGTGCTCCTACTTTCTGTGACACTTTCACAAGTCAGAATGGTATATCAACCATAGTCAACGGGGATCTTCTCTCCACACAGGCCTGCTTTGGTCCATCTTCTCTACATTAAGAAGAGAGAGGCTGATTCAGACACATCCTTTCATCCTCTCCAGGTTGTTTGCCATGTAAAATAAGTTTTGCTCTCTCAGGTCCTTCATAGCTGCCTACAACTTTTCCAAGGATCATATCTGCATGGAACTCTGAGGTTCTCAGCAGGTGGAAGATCACCTACATTCCTCTATTGTAAGACCAACTCTGTCCATGCTCTTCTGTAGTTAGATTGAGGGAAGAGTGTATGCTTAGGATTAACAACAGGTTCGATTTGGGTTAGAAATAATTTGGGGGATGAATAATGGTATTTGGAACCTGCGATATTTAAAAGAATATACAGGTGAAATGTAAGTATGAAAACCGAAATGTATGTAAGATTTGAAGCCCGGACGGCTATTGAGCCCTTGATTGGGATACTTAGCTTTGAATTATGTTCTGCACAGATGTCTCTGATAAATCGATATACAATGGCATAGGACCTTGTGCCTTGGATGACTGAATGTGGAAGACAACATCCAGTCAAAAAGTGAGAGTCGGTAGGATTAGGAAGATAGTCGGAAGGTTTAGAAAGAAGAGTGAATATAGGATCTGGACCAAAAGTTCTTCAGCAATAGGGTTTCGGGTAGAGAGTGAATGTAAATATCAGCACATGTGAAGAGTCAGTCACATTGATGAACTGGGGAAAATATGTAGGAAAGCAGATATCAATAGAGACATTAGGAAATCAGACAAATTATAAAGTGAGTAATAGGATTAAACATTTTCACAGGGTTGAGGTTGAATATATAATCTAAGGAAGAAACAAACATGTAGTCACCAATAGGATTGACATTTGAGAGCATTAAGTAACCTGGACATGGATGTTTTTAGTAATTCATGCTCACTTTCCATTTAGGCTTTGTTACAATCATCAGTGTGATCTTTGCATTTTGTGTCCAGAATATCACTGTGATAAAATGTATATGTAGATCAGGTGACATGAGTATTTCTTCCACCATTTCTGGGAGCAATATTTTGAACATGTATCAATTAGTATTGGGAGTACAAATAGGTGTACTTTGTGTACTTCTAATGGTAACATTAGGGTTACGGTTTATCATGAAGTGTGTGTGAGTTTTGCTTCAAAAATGATTAAAGAATCGAAAATAATATGTTTAGAAAGAAGTCTAGTGAAAAGACCACTAAATAATCATAAAGGAATACATGTTTTCTGAAAGAGGAAGTGATTGAAAGTGAACCAAATGCCTATAAATTTGTGAACTTATGGATGAAAGGATATATCCTATGATGTCCATAAACTGAAGAAAAAGTAATGTACCAGTGTTGAATAAAAACAAACTTCAAAATACATATCATGTCCCATAGGAATCTAACTGCATTGATGTTAATCCTGGTCAGTTACTATAGAAATATTAGGATATATAAGGACCATTCACTGAAGTTAGTTTTCAGTACTAGTAAACAAATATGTATTTCAGGTGGTTGAATATTTCTGAGAATAATCTTGTGAAATGTGAAATGTTGATTATAAATCCACATACACGAACTAGAATGAATTTACGGAGTGTATAATAAGACACATATATTTCATATTTTGGAAAATCTGGAGATATATATATATATATATATATATATATATATATATATATATATATATATATACACACACACACACACACACACACACACACACACACACACACACACACATTAAAATGTAGCAATATATATGCCAATCGAAATTTATCATGAAACATATATCATCCACATACCTAAAAATATTAATTTTACTGAACATGGATTTATGTTTAATGTTGTTCACTAGGAAGCTCACCCATAGGTTGAATTTTCAGTTCCATCAGTATTTAGGTGCAGTGATGTATTCTCATAATTTGTAAATTCCAAAGTCAGTTTGCTCACAAGAATGTACGTGTGATACCAGGTAGAAGTCTATATATGCATAAAAATATACATGTTCTGAATAGGCTACACAGAAAAGGAGACAGGAATTTACATATGTGTTAACTTTAAAAACTCATGGAGAAATATTCCAATGAAAGGTTGACAAGAATGATAACACATACCCTTGATAAAGCAGAAGGAAAATCCAAGTATACACCATGCCTCCTATGAAAGGCCTGTATTTCTATCCTGTTAGGTTTCTTTTTCTCCATCATTTTAGGATAAGTAGTCAGAGTCTATTAGGGTATGGGTTAGTGTCAGGGATTCAGTATTTCAAATGGTAAATAGGATAATGAATCCAATGTGTATGCAAATATGTACTACACAATAAACTTCCAACTCTCATCCAGAACAATGCCTTGACATTACCTTTGGCCCAGTGAGACACAATTAGAGGGGAAGAGTTTGAAAATCTGTGAATACAAATCTGGAATGGAAAATGCTCAGGAGTTCCCAACCTGGGAGCTGGTAGAGGAGTTTCCAAAAGTACGGGACAGTGTAAACACTACACAACCATGGAGCTCTGCTGGCCAAAAGAATTCTGGAGAAACTGCCTCTGAGGTGTGGCACTTGAAATATATGTTGTTGTCAGGAGCTTTATCTTCATTTGTCATGAAACCATCAAAGCTGGGTCTGCATCTATGTTACCTGGAGAACATGGTTTCTTATTTTCCAATGATCATGAGGCAGCGGTGCTGAATTCTCTCTTTGTAGGTAAACTGAGGCCACTGGGCCGAAGTGTCTCCCATGTGGACTGTGAAGCCATTTGGTCATCCTCCAATTTTCGTGGTGTTTCTTGCTGCTGCACTGGGAGATTGGTATTTGCTTCAGGAAATACAAGGAGTTCAACTGGGACACAGTGTTGGAGGGAGTTTTGTGACATGTGGTGGTTCAGAGTCTGCAGGAGAACGCACCAACCATGCTTCTATCCCATATGCTTGCCCCCTTGATGATAGCAAACTGATTCTAAACATTGCCCTGAAACCTCTCCATATAACAAGACACCTTTACATATAAGGGTCTGCTTGGTGCACCATATCAGCTAAAAGCCATTTGGAAGTCAATGGCAGATCCACATGGCACCACCACAAATATTTTATCACACACCTGCACATCACTACTCTGGGCCAACTACTCTGCAGTTTTCAACTAACCGGCATCTCAGTTCTACACCATTTTCATTATACCCATCAATCAAGGCACTGTCTGGTATAATAATGATCAGCAACAGGACATCCAAATGTTCTTCATTGCCACCTCGTCATGCGAATTTCAAAAATTTCATGGTATTCATCTATCCATTTTACAAGGTTGAAGTTGGAGCCATTGTGGCTTACAATTCATTCAGGAACCATTAAATGGTGAGGAAGCTCATTTCAATGAAAGCTCTGGTACAATCATAAGTGTAAACTTTGCTTTTTGTGTCCAGAATATTACTGTGATAAAATGTATAAGGAGATCAGGTGACATGAGTATTTCTTCCACCATTTCTTTGAGCAATATTTTGAAGACGTATAAATTAGTATTGGGGGTACAATAGGTGTACCCCGTGTCTTTGGATATAGAGATAATGCATGAATAGACCATACTGAGAATAAATAATATAACTGGTTCCAATTTTAAATAATTTTTTGAATTGATACATGAAAATATACAGAAAATCTTATATTGATATACAATCATTCATTCCAACCAGTTCCACATTTAATGGTAATATTAGGGTTATGGTTTATCATGAACAGTGTGTGAGTTTTGCTTCAAAAGTGATTATGGAAATCAATAATAATGTGTTTGGCAAGAAGTCTCATGAAAAGACCAGTCAAGAGACCTGGAGGAATACATGTGTTCTGAAGAAGGAATTGATTGAACGTGAAACAAATGCCTGTAAATTTGTGAAATCGTGGATGAAATATATATACTATGATATATATATATATATATATATATATATATATATATATATATATATATATATATATATATATACATAGGTGAAATATATGTATGAAAACAGAAATCTAAATAAGATTTGAAGCCCAGAAGGGCATTGGGCCCCTGATTGATATCCATATCTTTGAATTACTTTCTGCAAAGTTGTCTCAGATAAATCCATATACAGGGGCATAGGACCTTGTACCTTGGATGATTGAATGTAGAAGAGAACATCCAGTAAAAAAGGGATAGTCAGTAGTGAAAGCTTAATAAAATAGGTACTTGTCACTTCCTGTTTTTCTGTATGCTTAACAAAACACTTTTGAAATTTTGAGAATATTTGCTAATCTTGTTCCCAGAATGTGCCGTTCCCTACTGCCAAACTGCAGAATGTACTCCCTCACCTGGTTGCACGCAAACCGCCCAGTCGCCCAGACTCATCAATAAACTTCCCTCTCTGCCCTCTCCAAGGAAAGTATATAAGCTCTACTTAAGCTGTTCTCAGGGCTCTCTGCTCTGTTCAAGTGAGTTCTGAGCTCAAACATGCTGGACCCCCAGTAAATCCTTTGCTGTTGCATGATAAAGTCTCTTGGTTGTCCCTTCTTCTGACGCTAGCCCGACCTTTACATATGGAGGTTCCACCTTGATCGAGCAGTTGTGGACGAGAGATCCCAAAGGACCCCTCTCAGGTAAGTAAGGCGCCTCTTTCTGGTTTCAGGTTTCAGGTTAGGGCTTGGCAAATTGACTGTCAATGAAGAGTGTGAGCTCTCTCTGACGATGCCTGACAGTGGTGTTACAGAACTCAAGCCATGTCTCTGGAGGACACCACAGAGGACTCCGGAAATTGAGGAACAATAGTCTCCTCGACTCAGTGATATTTTGATTCGGATTCGGTATTGCCAGCCCATCGGGTTTTGCTGGCAAATCAGTCCTGGTCTCAGTGTTGGACGTCCATTGCCTGTCTTTATTGTCTTGTCTTGTCTGTGTCATGTGTCGTTGCTTTCACTGTTTGTGTATCTTTCATTATGGGACAGCGCACTTCAATGCCTTTTTCCCTGACCCTTGATCACTGCACCAAAGTCCGCTTAAGGGCTCAGAATCTTTCTTTTTTAGTAAAGTGCCGGATGTTGCAGATTCTCTGTACCTCAGAATGGCCAACATTTGGAGGTGAATGGCCCCTAGAAGGATCTTTCTACTTCCCACTAATTTAAAAAGTCAGAGATATTGGCTTTTAGCCAGGGCCACATAGCCATCTGGATCAACAGCCATGTATCTTAACTCAGCAGGACCTCTGCAAAGCTCCTCCTCCATTGGTGAAGCCTATCCTTGCCGCTGCCCCTGCTCCAACTTCTTCCCCCAGGAACTCTCAAACACTCTTCTTCTTCTTCTCCTCCACCCTCTGTTCTCCCTGAGTCACCAGATTTGACTCTACTGGACTCTCCTCCCCCTCCTTATCCCCTGCCCTGGTTCCCCAGCCCCCAACACACTCTAAGTGATTCCCCTGCTGCTGACTCAGCCTCTCGTCCATTGCAGGAAGCTAAGCCGGCCCAGCGCCCTCAAGATAATTTCCCTGTGGCACACACAGCACCTTCTCCCATGGAGGAAGCTGGCCCAGCTAAAGGAATGCGCTGGTGGCAAAAGATTGAAAACCCTGGAACTCTCGGGATGCTCCCCCTCCTTCCCTAGAGGCCAATGGTTATCGATGGCCATGGGGGAAAAATGCAAGCCTACCAGTATTGGCCTCTCTCCAGACCTATATAACTTAAAAAATTACAATCCCCCTTTTCCGAGTACCCAACACAGCTCTCAGGTGTGGTTGAGTCATTAATGTTTTCACAACAGCCTACTTCAGAAGACTGCCAACAACTCCTAGGAACTCTCTTCAAGACAGAGGAACAAAAGGGAATCCTCCAGGAACCTAGAAAAAAATATCCTCGGACCAGATGTTCATCCGACACAACTACCCAACATAATCAAAGCCGGCTTTCCCTTTAACCGACCCAACTGTGACCCCAACACCTTTGAAAGTAGGGAGCTTCTGTCCACTTATAGCTGGGTTCTAATACTGGGTCTCCAAACAGCCGCTAGTGACCAACTAATTTGGCCAAGGTAAGAGAGATTATTCAAGGGCCAGATGAATCTCCCTCTATGTTTCTAGAGAGAATTATGGAGTCATATAGGACATATATTCCTTTCGATCCTCAGGCAGAGAATCAGAAGGCATCTGTCATGATGGGCAAACTGCAATCGATATTAAAACAAATTTACAAAGCTTAGATTGATTACAAGATATCACTTTGAGAGATTTCGTCAGAGAATCTGAGAAGATATACTGTAAGAGAGAAACTGAGGAAGAGATGGGAGCAAAGTGAGGTTAATGAAGCAAAAGGCAGACTAAGGTGTTGACTAAGGTCCTGGTCACAACAACAAATAGGCCAGAAATTAAGAAACAGGGAGACAAGAAGGGATAAGTTGGCCCACGACAGAGGCCACCCCTGGCCTCAGATCAATGTGCCTACTCTAAAGAAAAAGGACACTGGGTCAAAATTGCCTTAGAAAGTGACAGCCAGGCCAGCCAGCCATTCTGACTCTGGAGGATGACTAAGAAAGTCGGGTCTCATATCCCTTCCCCGAGCTCAGGGAAACTTTTGAAGTGGAGGAGACCCCAGTAAACTGGATACCGGGGCAATATACTCAGCCCTTAAAGCCACAATAGGCGCTCTATCTAATAAAAGGTCTCTAGTTCAAAAAACTAATGGCAGTAAATATCGGACTTGGACAACTAAGAGGACCATTGACTTGGGGAAAGGAAAAATCCATCATTTCTCCCTAGTAATCCCAGAATGCCTGGCCCCATTGATGGACAGAGATCTGCTCACCAAGCTCTGGGCCAAAATAACTTTTAACCCTGAAGGCCCCCAAGTGGAATTTCTAAATCCTTCAGTAGAAATTCCAAGAGTCACGGCTCTAACTATGTCAGTAGAAAATGTACATCAACTCACTCACCATGGTTCAAAGAATCTGCAGGCATTCCTGAAGGATCAAGAACAGAGTTTTCCACTAACCGACTCACAGTGAAGGAAATAACTGAATGGGTAACAAAAGCCTGTCGGGTCCATCAATTAGTTAATGCTTACCCTTCCAAGCTTCCTGCAGGAAAGCACCTACGGGGTACCAAACCAGGACAATTCTGGGAAGTGAACTTTACTTAAATTAAGCCAGCAAGGTATAGACTTAAATATCTCCTAGTCTTTGTAGGTACATTTTAAGGATGGATTGAAGCCTTCCCCTCAAAATAAAAGAAAAAAGAAAAGAAAAGAAATAGCGCAAATTTTGGTCAAGAAGATCCTAGAAGATATTTTTCCAAGATATGGCCTGCCTAAGTTAAAAGGGTCTGATACTGGACCAGCGTTCGTGGGCCAGATAAGTAAGGGGTTAGCCAGGACCCTGGGGATTAATTGGAAGTTACATTGTGCTTATATACCCCAGAGTTTAGGACAGGTGGAAAGAATGAATATAACCATTAAACAGACCTTAAAAAATTAAGCTTAGAGACCGGAATAAAAGATTGTACTATGCTACTGCCTTATGCACTGTTTCATGAAGGAAATACTCACTCTGTTTTTTGTGTAACCTCACCCCCTATGAAATTCTCTATGGTGCCCCTCCTCCAGGAAGGGACCTAACCCCAACTCTAAGACCTAACGATCCCTTTCACACCCCTTGCTTGACAGATTTAAAGCTCTTGAAAGAACTCAGGGATACCTGTGAAAACGGCTGGCCACTGCCTACCAACCTGGGGACAAGGGGACTCCACATCGATATCAAGTAAGAGACTTTGTCTACGTAAGATGACATCAGGTGTCATCCCTGGAACCCCACTGGAAAGGACCATACCAGGTGGTACTTATAACACCTACAGAAATAACAAAAAGATAAAAATTGAAAATAAAGAAAGGAAGAAATTAAAAAAATAATAATGATAATAAAAAAATGAAAATTAAAATTTAAAGAAATAATACTACTAATAATAAAATAAAAAAAATTGAAAACATAAAATAAGTTAAAGAACAACTACACCAACAAAAAATAAAAATAAAAGAAAAAGAAAAAAAAAACATAAATGCAGTCATAGATTTCGATTAACTTCTCTTAAAGTAGGTGGTGCTGTGCCCACTGGGCCAAGCTTCTCCTCTCAAAGGTGGGAACCATTAACTGTGCAGCAGCTCTAAGTCCCAGACTGGGTGGGTCTCCAATCCTGAGTGCCTAGGGCCTTCTCTTGTGTTTCCTCAAACCAGGCCCCGCTCACCACAATACTGGCTACACGCCAGTTCTGCTGCTCCTGGGAGCCCTGTTTTCATGAATACCTGGGCACACTCTCCCTTTTTGCCTCCCTCAGCCCCTAAGTTTGTAGAGCTTGGGGCTGAGAACCCTCAGCAAATTTGCTTGCCCTCCAGGAGCCACGCCCCTGGTAGCTGGTGCAAGAGACCTCAGTTGTCTGCACTGGTGGGAGCGGTAGCCGAGAGCTCCTGAACGCAAGTCCAATGCCACTCCTGATTCCCTCGGTCTGGCTATGGAGCTCACAGGAGAGCTAGGAGGGGCCCTTATGAAAGAGCTGGGAAGGGCTCTTAAGGTTTCTCCACTGTGTGGAGAGAGATGGCTAGGGGATTAAACACCTGTCACAAAGGTTTCAATGAAGATATCTCCTCCACTCCTGATGTCAGTTCTCTGCCATGGTGGTATCTCGTGCAAATGGTGACCGTTCTTTCCCTTTGCCGGGTGACCAATGCAACGGGTGAGTCCTGACTGACTTTCCCAAGCCCCATTTCAGTCCTTTGGCCACTGCCTATGAAGGCTCAGTTGGCTTTTACCTCTGTAAATTCAGAAGGGCCGACCAATTATTTCAGCGGGATCTTTAGTGCTGAGTCATGAGAAGCAGGCGAACTGGAGGTTGAATGCAGCATATCCGGACTCGGTGTGTGTGTTCTGAGGGGCCCAGATTGTACGCCCCAGATCCACATCAGCTGAGCATTGCCTAGTGATCCTGAGCAAACAGCATTTAGACAGTTTACGGCTCCCTATGCCCGCACATTTGAAGATGTCAGAGACTTGATCTCTCTGCACCTGCCACCATGTTAGATCTCCTCAATGATATTGATGTTACCCTTACAGCTTCCTGGCATAAGCAAGTTCTTGGGATTGTAACACTACTGCTTCTGTTTCCAGTCCAGATTTCTAGAAATGAATCCTTGCCGCCATTGCCTCTGCCTCTGGACCATGCTCACGTTAGCTGCGCTCATGGGTGCTGCGCTCGACTGTGACTATAGCGGAACCACCGCGGCCTCCATTGCTCCTCAGCCCGGTGCCCATCCCCTGGGGCCCAAGCAGCTGCCACCATGGCTCTCCGGACCCCTCCTCCAGAGCACAGGTCCCTTAGCAGGGGAATGCAGAATGACCCCAGAGACAGGCTCTGCCCGAAGGTGCAGCGGCGAACAGGCGACCTAGGCGCTCGAGGCCACGGTCCAGCCTTCAGAGGACAGGACTCGGCCCTTAGCCCAGCTCCAACCTCTAGATGCGGCAGCCGGACAATTTAGACAGAGTCATCAAGACAGCCAGCAGAAAGCAAATGGTGGCTCCTGAGGAGTGGATTTTCGGCACAGAAACCACAGCCCAGCGAACAATCCCAGTCCATAAACTCTCCCTGTATATAAAAATATTTTAAAAAAGGGGGCGGAAGTAACTGAACTTTCTTTGCATCAGGTACTTACAATCCACTGCTGATTACACATTCAGGTTCTCTGCCTGGAGCGAAGCGAAAGAGGAAGCAGATGCGCGCAAAGCGCCCATGGCTTTGAGCAGCCAAGCGTCTCTTTTTCCATCTCTTTGTTCTTCCTGCTGCTTGGCAAGTGGTCTACTACAGATTAACTGTAAAAGGAGCTCTAACCAACTGCACGAAATCTCAGTTAAAGCCGCTGCACTGAGCACCACACTCAGCATTTCAGCAACCCCCGTACGCAGCGGCCATCTTCCCTACCAGGTTTGGTTTTTCGGTTTTCGGTTTTTGTTGGCAGAGTGGCTGCCAGCAGAGAGCGTAAGTTCCCACTGGCGGTGGTGGACAGATGTGTCCTGAAGCCACAGACCACGTCCTTGCAAGGGACTCCTTGGACGATTCGGGGAGGGACGGATGTTTCCTAATTAGGTGACTCTGCTGCCAACCTGACAGGTCTTGCTGGCTACTTATGTCTCTCAGGTTGAATTCACTGTCTGTCTTTGTGGTCTAACCCATCAGGTTTTGCCAGTTACTAGGTTCTAATCTCTCCTTCTGAACTCGTGTTAAACGTTAACTGTGTGTCCGTGTTTGTGTCACGTTTGTATTGTCGTTGTCTCTGTTTGAGTAACTCTCATTACGGGCCAAAGCCATTTCATGCCTCTGTCCTTGAAGCCTTTTCTGGTCCCTGGCTCCAACCTGACCCCTTTGCCCACGATCCTATCACTCAAACCTTCTGCACCTCCCCCTCTTCCCTCCATTCTCACTGAGTCACAAGTTTGAAAGTCTTAGGGTTGTGAACAAACGGGAGCTGCATGATGGTCTTTGTGTGTCTTTTTGTCTGTGTTTCTGTTAAATGTGATGGCATTGTGTGGACCGATGCAGAGTCCCGTGTTCCAACCTGCCTTAGATGTGTGGAAGTAACTTTAGCTAAATTTTAACCTAATGCTTCTCCTGTGAGGGACCAAAAGTCAATAGAACCGCCAGCTTTTCTGTTCTCACCTTTTACACCTCTCTTAGCTGTGTTTTAAAGAACTTTGATGTACTTTACTCCCCTTTGTTAAGCGAGATTAGGGAAGCACTGTTTTCTTTTCTTTCCATAGTTGGGTTGAGCACGCCAACTGCAGAGGGAAATGCCTGGGGTCTAAGAACTTTGATATCTCGCATAAACTTTTCTCAAAACCCTGTCCTCATTATTAAATTGGCATTAATTGGATTTGGGGATGGGATCCAAACCTTCAGTCATAAATTTTGACACCCCAGAGTGGACTTTAAAGGAGTCCCCACTCTGCCCTCTTGGGGAAGCCTAGAACTCAAAAAACTGCAAGCAGAAAATGAACTATTTGGGAGCTGACTACTGAAAAGTTGGGAGATATAGAATATGCCTGGTGCCTGGGGTCAAACCGAACCAGAGGAACTAATCCTGTAAGTAAAAAGTGAGGCTAAGGGACTCGCAGCAGCTGCCCGAGCCATTTTGCTGTGGGGAACTCCCTTATTCCTTACCTGCACTTTAAGGATTACTCCACCTCTGTTTGCTTAACAAAAGGGAGAATGAATGCAGTAATATGTTGATATTATAGATTGTTTCTTGGGGATGATCTTGGCTGAATGTGTATCTAAAAGATGATTTATTATTGTAACAATCTGGTATCTAAATGGGTTTCTAAAGCATTGCACTATCTTACAGTATAAAATTGGGTTTAAACAATTGTTTAGTTTGATTTCAGATAGTTCATGATAGAAACCTTAAATACTTAGGATTAAAAAAAATATTAAAGAGTTTAAATTTTTAACTAGGTAGACTGAGAAAATTCCACTAGATATACCAGTGCATTAACTTGGGCAAAGAAAATAAATTATGATATGGTATCTGTTCCCCTCAGTGTGTAAGATTTAAAAAAAAATGGTGCTAAATTAAAAGGTTCGTCTGGCTTATTGAAATGGCATTAATTAGCAACAATCTTGGAAATATTTAAAGCTTAATTTCGGATACCCAAGGCAGTGTGTGGTTTTTTAAAAAATTTTTCAGCCAATTTAATGTAACTTAATACTACTTTTGAAATTTCAGAACAAAGAAAGTGGGTTATTATCTTATAGAAACTTTTTTGTGATGGTGCCATTTATATTATCAAAAAATGATCCAATTTTTAGTTTTGTGTGAGCAAATTTTTCTAGTTTAGAAAAATCTAAAGATATAAAATTTTGAGAATTACATCTTGAACTTGCATCATAATTTTCAACATTCAAACCTTGAAATTATGACATAGCTATAATGCCTTAGGCATGAGGTTTCTGCTCAAAATTTGCGTCTTTCCAGTTTTCGAGACGTCAGTCAGGACTTAAGTTGATATGCAATCAGGAAGAGACAGATAAAAAGGAGTAAAAGTTTATGTTTACCTGAACTCAAACTAGACTCAACGAATAAGTACATTATATGGTATTTACTAATTACTGAATAGTCATCTTTTTTAGGACTCCTGCTTTTTCTTAGATTCTGTATTTTTTTTTCTTTTTTTGAGCTCATAATCTTTATCCTGCAGATCGGTAAATGTTTTCGGATCAGATCTATTTTTGATCAACTGTGGAGTTTTTAAACATTGCAATGGAGATTTCACCTGAAAAAGCTACAAGGCCTTTACTATTGTGTTATGTGTTACATTTGTGTTATGTGTTGTATGTCGGTATGCCTGTATGTGTGTAAGTCAATATATAATGCAGTGATATGACAATTGATAGATGAGGAGCGCTCATGAGAAATTTAAAAATGGATTCAAATATCTTTGATTCATGTGATTCAAATGGTTCAATTCAAATTGGGTAAAAAGATAAAAATAAAGATGTCTTTAAAAATAGGCCTATAAGTTTTCTAGGTGTTCAAAAACGCCCTAGTATAATGTTGATGTCTATAAAATAATCTGCTTAAATTCAGAAATTTACATGTATTGTTTCAAAATGTGAACAGAAAGAGGTTAACAAATGGAAAAGAGAAACTAAAAGGTTCTAGATATAGATTTAATAGAGGGAAAATGTGTTTCTGGATAAGAGAGTCTATATGATTAAGTAATTAAAAGGTTTAATAATAAAAAAGTTTTGTGTAAGTTGGTTATATGTGTAAGTTTTGAGCAAGTAATCTTAAAAAATTAAACAGCTGGTTAAACTAGTACTGGTTTTACAAAATTGTGCCATGTTATTTCTTTAAAAAGCTAAACTTGGTTAATACAAAAACATCAATGTAATTGTGGTGTTAATGTGTTCATATCTTCCAGGTATACAAGTCTGTCAGGTAGAAGCTTCAAAAGAGCATTGTATCAAGCTGGTGTTCTAAGGTTGTATGGTAATTCTAGGCTTAAAAGTAAAACATGTTGGAGATTTATGTCTGTCATTTGTGTTCTATAATTGGACTTCTTTTCAATAAGATATTTACAGTTCCATCATACTTTCTACACTGAGATACAATCTAAATGTATTTTTAAGTTTATGAGAGCCTAAACTCTGAAGGTATTATTGTAAAACACAAAGGTAATTCCCATTCATTTCCATGTGAAAACTGTTTTCTTCTGGCTTCACAAAGGGGTGGCCTGAGGCAAAGACTTTCCTGATATTCAGGGCAACATAACAATAGGTAATCAAAAGGACCAAAGCAGGGTTTCTCCACTGAGACTTTACTGGTCACATTGATATCTGAGTTTTCTGAGATGCTTGCCATTCCCTTCAGGTATCCAAAACATGGCCATGTCACAGAGCTTGGAAGGGGTCCATATCTTGGACACAAAACCATGAGCCTATTCTGGAGAGTGGCCAGAATTCAGGAAGAATACAGGAACGTAGGAAGATAGTAGGTGTTTCCCAGTGATAAGGCAAGCCACAGTCCATTCATGAATTGGGCAGGATGAATGTTGGGAAGTTTTCTCCTTGACAGGACACACCCACTGAGACATTCTCTTTTTTAATGTCTACAACTACGGACACACTGGGATACACAGACATAGAAACACTCACCTTTTCAAAGGACTAACTAGAAACAGTTCACTAGAAACCAAACAAACCACCTTTTCTAACTATTCTCAGGACATGAGAAAAAACCACAAACCCACACCCACACGCACAAAGGCATCTCCTTCCCCATGTTCGTTTGGAGCTATCCAGAGTGTCCTCTAACTGGAGCACCATATTATGTTCCCCAGAAATGGCCTGTCCTGTCTCAGATCTGGTCTCCTTGGACAACTCTGTGAAGTTGTCAGGAGCCAGCAGTGAGCCTCTACATGCTTTCTCTGAAAGGGCCCCCCTTCAGAATTTCCTGACATTTGGCCATCCTCACATAAGTAGGTACCATGAAAGACTGATTCTGTCCTTGGTAAATCCAAACAATTGGGATCACTGGGACTGGGGCTGGGACTGGGTCTGGGTGCCTGGCTTCCTGGAACCCAAATTCGGAGAGTTCCATCAACAAGGATGTGAAGTGAGGTTACTTCCTTCAGGAACTGAATGACGTCACTGCCTTGGCAACCACTTTTTCCTAACATTTGCTTCCTAGGGTCTCATAAGATGGAGGATGCCCCATCTTCCTGTGACACTTTCACAAGTTAGGATGGTTTAAAAACCATAGGCACCTGGGAACACCTGTCTGCACAGGCCTAGTTTGGTCAATATTCCCTACATTAAGAAGAGAGAGGATGATTCAGACACATCCTTTCATCCTGACTGGGTTGTTTGCCATGAAAGAATACTTTTGCTCTCTCAGGTCTTTTATTGCTGCCTACATCTTCTCCAGGAATCATTTTTGCATGGACCTTTGATGTTCTCAGCAGTTGGAAGGTCCCCTACATTCCTGTATTGTAAGATCAACTCTGTCCCTGCTCTTCTGTAAAGTGAGATTGAGGGAATTGTGTATAGTTAGGATTAATAACATGTTCGATTTGTATTAGGAATCATTCTGCTGGATGAATAATGGTATTGGAAACCTGCAATATTTATAAGAATATATAGGTGAATATAAGTATGAAAACAGAAATCTAGGTAAGATTTGAAGCGCTGAGAGGTATTGGGCCCTTGATTGGGATACTTAGCTTTGAATTACATTCTGCACTGAGGTCTGAGATAAATTGATATAGAATGGAATAAAACACTATACCTCAGATGATTGAATGTAGAAGAGAACATCCAGTCAAGAAGTGGTAGTCGGGAGGATTAGGAAGATAGTAAGTTTTGGAAGAAGAGTGAGTCTAGGAGTTGGACCAAGACTTTTTTAGTAATAGGGTTTTTGTTAGAGAATGAATGTAAATGTCAGCAAATGTGAAGAATCAGTCACTATGATGAACTGGGCAAAATATGTAGGAAAATAGATATCAATAGTGACATTAAGAAATAAGGCAAAGTATAAAGTGAGTGAGAGGATTAGACATTTTCAACAGGGTTGAGGTTGAATATATAATCTTAGCATGAAACAAATATCTCCTCACCAATAGGATTGACATTTGAGAGCCTTAGGCATCCTGGACATGGATGTTTTTAGTAATTCTTACTCACATTCAATTTAGGCGTTGGTACAAACATAAGTGTGACCTTTGAATTTTTTATCCAGAATATTACTATGATAAAATATATATGTAGATCTGGTGACATGAGTATTTCTCCCACCATTAAAGGGAGCTATATTCTGAAAACTCAAAAATTAGTATTTGGAATAAAAAAGTTGTACCCTGTGCCTATGAATATAGAGATAATGGATGAATAGTCCATACTGTGAATAAATAATATAACTGGTTTCAACTTTAGAAATTGGAATAAATTGATATCTGAAAATATACAGGAAATCTTATATTGATATACAATCATTCATTCCAACCAATTATACATCTAATGGTAATATTAGTGTTATGGTTTATCATAAAGAGTGTGTGAGTTTTGCTTCAAAATAATTATGGAAATCAAATATAATGCGTTAGGAAGAAGTATCATGAAAAGACCAGTCAAAAAAAAAGGAGGAATACGTGTGATCTGAAGCAGGAAGTGATTGAAAGTGTACCAAATGCCTTTAAATTTGTGAAATGCGGATGAAATGTATTTTCTAAGTTGTCCATAAATTGAAGAAATAGTAATGTACCAGTGTTGAATAAAAATGAACATTAAAATACACAACATTTCCCATAGGAATCTACTTGCATTGATGTTAAACTGGGTCAGTTACTTTAGAACTATAAGGATTCGTATGCACCTTTCACTGAAGTGAGTGTTCAGTACTAGAAAAAAAAAATATGTACTTGAGGTGGATGAATATTTCTGAATATAATCTTGTGAAAATTTGATTATAAAACCACATACATGAACATGAATGAATTTAGGGAGTGTATAATAAGAGACATATATTTCATATTTTGAAAAATATAGAGAGTGTAGATTTTTCACAAAACACACAGAGATATTAAAAAGCAGCAATATATATGACAATCGAAATTCATCATGAAATACATATCATACACAGATCCAAAAATATTTATTTTACTGAACATGGATTTATGTACAATGTTGTTCAACTAGGAAGCTCACCCATAGGTTGACTTCTCAGTTCCAACAGCGTTTAGGAGGAGTGATCTCTTCTCACAATCTTTATCTGCCACGTCAGCCATCTCACAAGAATTTACGTGTGGTACCAGGTAGCATTCTATATGTGCATATAAAAATACATGTGCTAAATAGGCAACAGATAAAGGGAGACAGGAATTCACATATTTGATACCTTTCAAAACACATGGAGAAATATTTCAATTAAAAATTTACCAGATTTATAACACCTACACTTTATCATGCAAAAGGCAAGTCCAACAATACACCATGCCTCCTCTGAACTGCTTGTATTTCTATTCTGCTTGGGTTATTTTTCTCCATCATATTAGGATTAGTGGGCAGACTCTAGTAGGGTATGGGTTGGTGTCAGATTTCAGTAATTCGAATGGAAAATAGGAAAATGAATCCATTGTGTATGCAAATATGTGCTACAAAAAATCTACCCATTCTCATTCAGAACAATGCCTTGACATTACCTTCACCCCAAGTAAGACACAGTTAGAGGAGAAGAATTAGTAAATCGGTGAATACATATCTGGAATAGAAAATGCTCAGGAGATCACAACCTTGGGGGTTGTAGAGGAGTTTTCAAAAGTAAGGGACAGGATGAACACTCCACAATCGTGGAACTTTGTTGGCCTAAAGACTTCTTGAGAAACTGCCCCTGAGGTTGGGCACTTGAAATATATGTTGTTGTCAGGAGCTTTAGCTTCCTTTGTAGTGATACCATCAAAGATGGGTCTGCATTTATGTGACCTGGAGGACTTGGTTTCTTATTATCCAAAGAACATGAGGCAGCAGTGCTGTATTCTCTCTTTGTAGGTAAACTGTGGACACTGGGGGCTAAGTGTCTCCCTTTCTTGACTGTGAAGCCAATTGTTCCTCCTACAATTTTCGTGATGTTTCTTGTTTCTGCACTGGTATTTTGGCATTTGCTTCATGAAATACAAGGAGTTCAACTGGGAAACAGTGCTGGAGGGAGTTATGTCATGTGTAGAGGGTCAGGGTCTGCAGACGAATTCACCAACCAGCCTTCTATCCCACATAGCTTGGCCCCTTGTCCATAACAAACTGATTCTGATCATTGCCCTAAAACCTCTCCATATAACAAGATGCCTTTACATATAAGGGTCTGCTGGCTGCACCATGTCAGCCAAAATCCATTTGGAAGTCAATGGCAGAACCACATGGCCCCACCACAGATGTTTTATCATACACCTGCTCACCACAGCTCTGGGCCTACTTCTCAGCAGGCTACAACTTACTGGCATCTTTGTTCTACACAATTTTTAAGAAAACAAGTCAAACAAGGCACTGTCTGGTACACTCATGATCAGCAAGAAGACTTCCAAAGGTTCTCTAGTGACACCTGGTCATGGGAATTTCAAACATTTTATGGTATTTACTGAGCCATTTTTCAAGGATGACGTTGGAGGCACTGTGGGTTACAATTCATTCAGGAACCATTAAATGTTGAGGAAGCTCATTTCAATGAAAGCTCTACAGAACTCTCACAGGTAAGGCTTCCAAAAGAGTGGCCAAAAGACACATATATTTCATATTTAGTAAAATCTGGACAGTGTGTGTGTATATATATATATACACACACACACACACACACACACACACACACACACACACACACACACACAGACATTAAAAACTAGCAATATATATGCCAATCGAAATTAATCGTGAAATATATATCATCCACGTATCCAAAAGTATTCATTCATTTTACTGAACATGGATTTATGTATAAGTTGTTCAACTAGGAAGCCCACCCATAGGTTGAATTTTCAGTTCCAACAGCATTTAGGAGGAGTGATCTCTTCTCACAATTTGTATCTGCCAAGTCAGCCACCTCACAAGAAAATACGTGTGATACAAGGTATGATTCTATATGTGCATTTAAAAATACATGTACTGAATAGGATACAGAGAAATGGGAGAGACAGGAATTCATATATTTGATAAGTGTAAAAACACATGGAAAACTCTTTCAACAAAAAATTGACTAGACTTATAACTCCTACGCTATATAATAGAAAAGGCAAGTTCAACTATACAACACGACTCTTTGATTTGCTTGTATTTCTATTCTGTTTGGGTTATTTTTCTCCATCATGTTAGAATTAGTAGTCAGAGTCTAGTAGGGTATGGGATAGTATCAGGGATTGAGTATTTCGAATGGAAAATTGGAAAATGAATCCAATGTGTATGCAAATATGTGCTACACAAAAATCTTCCCACTCTCATCCAGAACAATGCCTTGATATTACCTTCGCCCCAAATACCACATTTAGAGGAGATGAGTTAGAAAATCTGTGAATACATATCTGGAATTGAATATGCTCCGGAGTTCACAACCTTAGAGGTGGAAGAGGAGTTTCCAAAAGTAAGTGACATGGTAAACACTCCACAAACATGGAGCTCTGCTGGCCCAAAGACTTCTGGAGAAAATGCCTCTGAGGTTGGGCACTTGAAATATACGTTGTCAGGAGATTTAGCTTCCTTTGTAGTGAGACCATCAAAGCTGTGTCTACATCTATGTGACCTGGAGGTCATGGTATCTTATTTTCCAATGAACATGAGGCAGCAGTGCTGAATTCTCTCTTTGTAGGTCAACTGTGGCCACTGGTGTCTAAGTGTCTCCTCGTGTGGACTGTGAAGCCATTTGGTCATCCTCCAATTTTCATGGTTTTTCTTCCTGATGCACTGGGAGTTCGGTAATTGCTTCACGAAATACAAGGAGTTCAACTGGGACACAGTGCTGGATGGAGTTTTGTCACGTGTGGTGGGACAGGGTCTGTAGGATTATGCACCAACCAGGCTTCTGTCCAACATAGCTTGCCCCCTTTACCAAAGCATCCTGATTCTGAACATTGCCCTGAAACCTATCCATACAACATGATGCCTTTACATATAAGGGTCTGCTGACTGCACAATGTTAGTCGAAGTCATTTGGAAGCCAATGGTAGATCCACATGAAACTACCATAGCTGTTTTATTTCACACCTGGCCACCTTTGTTCTAGGCCCACTACTCAGCAGGGTCCAACTAACTGGCATCTCTGATCTTCACAATTTTCGTGAAACCCAGTCAATCAAGGCACTGTCTGGTACACTCATGATCAGCAACAGGATATCCAATGGTTCTCCAGTGCCACCTGGTCATGGGAATTACAAAAAGTTCATGTTATATATTGAGCCATATTTCAAGAATGAAGTTGGAGGCACTGAGTTTTTCAATTAATTCAATAACCATCAAATGGTGAGGAAGCTAATTTCAATGAAAGCTCTGGAGGACTATCACAGGAGAGGCTTCACAAAGAGTGGCCAAAAGTTCACATGAACCCAGGCCCATTGAGGTCTACAATGTGAAGTCCATGTGTGTTTTGACTCTCAACTATGGCTGTCAAATCTTTCACAATAAAATCATGTGATATCCTGGCTGAGATTCCCAGTGCTCTGTGGAAAGCCACTCTGGGCGTAGATCTCAGTTTCCAAGGGCCAATCTTATGTGTGGCCTCCTAATATGCCAACACAATTCATGGCAATACTTCTTTGAGGTCAATTCCAGAACTCAGTCTTTATGGGGAATCACACCAGAGTTCAAGCCCAGGTGGACCCAGTCATCTCTTCCTACCACCACACAAATGACCACAATTAAAACCAAAAAACTCCCACATTGCCCTCATCTTCTTATATATAGACACTCATCATAACCTCTGGCTGGAGGTTTCCTTGAGGGGTGCAGCCCAAGGCAGTGTACAAAATAAGCTCCCGTGCCCCTCATTTGCCTAAAGTCATGGTGGCCTGGACATGCTTCCTGTGAACCAGGAGTGATCAAATAGGCCTGCCATTAATACTGCTCCGCTTCTCCAATTTGAGGCCTACTGACTGTGCGTTTTAGATTCTTTATGTGAATTAATGTCATGAGAAAACCCAAGCAACTATGAGCTAGCCTCTGTAGGATTTAAAGAATTCACTTGACCCAAAGGATCTCTATTCTCACTTAATTGAGATCAGGAACCTTACAGAGGAAGTCAAGAGACTCTATCCACAATGACTGTTCTTTTAGCCATAGCAGGAGTTGGCCATCCATAAGGCAAGCGGCAGTCCATTCCTAAATTTGGTAGAATGAATGCTGGGGAGCTTTCTCATAGACAGGACACATCCACTGATGCATTATCTTTTCTAATGTCTACAACCACGGACAGTGAATTACAGACATAGAAACACTCACATTGTCAAAAGACTTACTAGAAATAGTTCACTCCAAACCAAACAAACCGCCTTTCCTACCTATTCTCAGAACATGAGACAAAACCCCAAACTCATACCCAAACCCACAAAGGCACCTCCTTCCCACAAGTAGGTCTGTGACTATTCGGAGTGTCCTCTGACTGGAGGGCCATACAATGTTCCTCCAAAATAGCCTGTCCTGTCTCAGATCTTGTGTCTTTGGCCAACTTTCTGAAGTTGTCAAGGAGTCAGCGGTGAGGCACTACCTTCTTTCTCAGGAAAGGCACCTCTTCAGAGCTTTTCTGCCATTTAGACATCCTAACATCAGTAGTTAGCAAGAAAGAATGACCCTGTCCTAGGGAAATCCAAAAAGTGAGAACACTGGGACTGGAACTAGGACTGACACTGTTTAACTGGCTTCCTGGATCCCAAGATCAGAGAGTTCCATCACAAAGGAAGTGAGGTGAGGTCACTTCCTTCAGGAACAGAATGAGTTCACTGCCTTGGCAACCATTTTGTCTTAACAGTTGCTTCCAAGGGTCCCATGAGATGGAGGCTGCCCCTGGTTCCTGTGACACATTCACAAGTTAGAATGGTATATCAACCATAGGCACCTGGGAACAACTCTCCACACAGGTCTCATTTGGTCCATCTTCTCTACATTAAGAATAGAGAGGCTGATTCAGACACAACCCTTCATCCTGACCAGGTTGTTCGCCATGGAAGATGACTTTTGCTCAATCAGGTCCTTCAAAGCTGCCTACATCTTCTTCAGGGATCATTTTTGCATGGATCTTTGAGGTTCTCAGCAGATGGAAGATCCCCTACATTCCTGGATTGTAAGACCAACTCTGTCCCTGCTCTTCTGAAAAGTTAGATTGAGGTAACAGTATATGGTCAGGGTTGATAACATGTTCGATTTGGGTTAGGAATCATTCTGCTGCATGAATAATGGTATTGGGGGATGCCACCGAGGACTTGAGAAATCGAGGAACAATTGTCTCCTGGACTCAGTGATTTTTTGTTTCAGATTCGGTATTGCCAGCCCATAGGGTTTTGCCTGCTATGCAGTCCTGGTCTCAGTTTTGGACGTCCATTGCCTGTCTTTATTGTCTTGTCTTGTCTGTGTTGTGTGTTGTTGCATTCACTGTTTGTGTATCTTTCAATATGGGAAAGAGCACTTCAATGTCTCTGTCCCTGACCCTTGATCACTGGACCAAAGTTCGCTTAAGGGCTCAGAATCTTTCTTTTTCAGTAAAACTCCAGACTTGCCAGACTGTCTGTGCCTCAGAATGTTTCACCTTTCAAGTCGGATTGCCCCTAGAAGCATCTTTCTTCTTCCCACTAATTTAAAAAGTCAGAGATATTGTCTTTCAGCTGCGCACACATAGCCATCCTGATCAACAGCCATGTATCTTAACTTTGCAGGACCTCTGCAAGTCTCCTCCTCCATGCGTGAAGCCTTTCCTTGTCCCTTTCCCTGCTCGTACTGCTTCCCCCATGATCTCTCAAACCCTCTGCTTCTCCTCCTCCACCACCCTCTGTTCTTCCTGAGTCACAAGATTTGACTCTACTGGACTCTCATCCCCCTCCTTATACCCTGCCCTCATCCCCCAACCACCAACCTCCTCTAAGTTATTCCCCTGCAGCTGACTCAGCCTCTCCGCCATTGGAGGAAGCTAAGCTGGCCCTACGCCCTCCAGATAACTCCCCCACAGCACACACAGCCCCACCTCCCCAGGAGGAAGCTGGCCCGGCTAAGGGAACTCGCTGGCTTCGAATGATTGAAAACCCTGGAACTCCCGTGATGCTTTCAGAACATGAGAGAAAACCACAAACTCACACCCACACCCACAAAGACACCTCCTTCCCACAAGTAGGTCTGTGACTATCCGGAGTGTCCTGTGACTGGAGGGCCATACAATGTTCCCCCAAAATGGCCTGTGTGTCTCAGATCTTGTGTCTTTGGTCACCTCTCTGAAGTTGTCAGGAGCCAGCAGTGAGGCACTACCTTCTTTCTCTGGAAAGGCCCTTCTTCAGAGCTTTCCTGTTATTTGGCCATCCTAACATCAGTAGTTAGCAGGAAAGAATGACTCTGTCCTCGGGAAATCCAAAAAGTGAAAACACTGAGACTGGGACTAGGACTGGCACTGTTTAAGTGGCTTCCTGGATCCCAAGTTCAGAGAGTTCCATCACCAAGGAAATGAGGTTAGGTCACTTCCTTCAGGAACAGAATGATTTCACTGCCTTGGCAACCATTTTGTCCTAACAGTTGCTTCCAAGAATCCCATGAGATGGAGGCCATGCGTGTTTTGAATCTTAATTATGGCTGCCAAGTCTTTAAGAATAAAAGCATATAATATCCTGGCTGAGATTCCCAGTGTCCTGTGGAAAGCCACCCTCGAACTAGATCTCAGTTTCCTAGGGCGACTCTCATGCGTGGCCTCTTAAATCCCAACACAATTCATGGCAATACTCCTCTGAGGTCAGTTCCAGAACTCAGTCTCTAAGGGGAATCAGAGCAAGCCCATGTGGACGCAGTCATCTCTTCCAACTGCCACACAAATGACCACAAATAAAATCAAAACACTCCCACATGGCCCTCATGTTCTGCCATATAGACACTCATCATAAACTCTGGCTGGAGGTTTCCATGAGGGGCGCAGCCCAAGTCAGTATCCAAAATAAGCTCCCCAGCCCCTCATTTGCCTAACATCTAGGTGGCCTGGACACCCTACCTGTGAAACAGGAATGATCAAATAGGCCTGCCGTTAATACTGCTCTGCTTCTCCAAATTGAGGACTACCTACCGTGGGGATTAGATTCTGTATGTGAATTGGTGTCATGAGAAAACCCTAGCAGCTATGGGCTAGCCTCTGCAGGGCTTAGAAGAACTCATTTGACCCAAAGATCCCTAATCTCACTTGATGAAAGTCAGGAACCTTACAGAGAAATGCGAGATACTTCATCCACAGTGACTGCTCTTTTGGCCATTTTGGTTTTGGATGCGCACATGGGATCTTTCTTTAGATCCATCAGGTGCTGAGAATCTAAGCCACAGCCTCACACAGGGCCAAGAGGCTGATTCAGACACATCCCTTTCCAAAGAAATTAAGCAAAGAGCCACAGATGATGCCCATTCATTTTTTTTTTAATTAATTTTTATTGTAGGTTGTTCAAAACATTACATAGTTCTTGATATATCATATTTCATACTTTGATTCAAGTGGGATATGAGCTCCCATTTTTACCCCATATACAGATTGCAGAATCACTTCAGTTGCACAACCATTGATTTACATATTGCCATTCTGGAGCCCATTCATTTTCATTTGAAAACTTTTTCATCAGGCTTCATAAAGGGTTGGCCTGAGGCAAAGACCTTACTGACATTCAGGGCAACAGAACAATAGGTAATTAGAAGGCACAAACCAGGGTTTCTTCACTGAGACTTTTCAAAATCCAGTGGTGTGCCACTACCTGCTTTCTCAGAAAAGGCCCGTCTTCAGAGCTTTCCTTCCGTTTGGCCATCCTCACATCTCTAGGTACCAAGATAGCCTGACTCAGCCTTTGGTAAATCCAAACAAGTGAGACCACTGGGAGTGGAACTGGGACTGGCTCTGTGTGCCTGGCTTCCTGGATCCCACATTCCATCACAAAGGAAGTGAGGTCAGGTCACTTCCTTCAGGAACTGAATGAGGTCACTGACTTGGCAACCACTTTGTCCTCACAGTTGCTTCCAAGGGTCCCATGAGATGGAGGCTTCCCCTACGTCCTGTGACACTTTCACAAGTTAGAATGGTATATCAACCATAGGCAACCGGAATCAGCTCTCCACACAGGCCTCCTTTGGTCCATCTTCTCTACATTAAGAAGAGAGAGGCTGATTCAGACACAACCCTTCATCCTGACCAGGTTGTTTGCCATGGAAGATGACTTTTGGTCTCTCAGGTCCTTCATAGCTGCCTACATCTTGGACCTTTGAGGTTCTCAGCAGGTAGAAGATCGCCTACATTCCAGTATTATAAGACCAACTCTGTCCCTGCTCTTCTGTAAAGTAAGATTGAGGGAACACTGTATGATTAGGGTTAATAACAGGTTCGATTTGGGTTAGGAATCATTTTGCTGGATGAATAATGGTATTGGGAACCTGCAATATTGATAAGAATATAGAGGTGAAATGTACTCATGAAAACAGAAGTCTAAGTAAGATTTGATGCTCAGAAGGGTATTGGGCCCTTGATTGGGTTACTTACCATTGAATTACGTTCTGCACAGATGTCTCAGATAAATCCATATACAATGGCATAGGACCTTGTACCTTGGATGACTAAATGTCGAAGAGAACATCCAGTCAAAAAGGGATAGTCGGTAGGATTAGGAAGATAGTAGGTAGGTTTAGGAAGAAGAGTGAGTGTAGGATTTGGAACACATGTTATTTAGCAATAGTTACAGAATGAATTTAAATGTCAGCACATGTGAAGAGTCAATCACAATGATGAACTTGGGAAAATATTTAGGTAAGCAGATATCAATAGAGACATTATGAAATGAAGCAAAGTATAAAGTGAGAGATAGGCTTAGATATTTTCAACAGGGTTGAGTTTGAATATATAATCTTAGGAAGAAACAAATATGTAGTCACCAATAGGTTTGTCATTTGAGAGCATTAGGCAACTTGGACATGGATGTTTTTAGTAATCTATGTTCACTTTCCATTTAGGCTTTGGTACAATAAAAAATGTGAACTTTGAATTTTGTGTCCAGAATATTTTTGTGATTAAATGTACATGTAGATCTGGTGACATGAGTATTTCTTCCACCATTTCTGGGAGCAATATTGACTGACTACTACTGACTGATAGGTATAGATTCTTTATGTGATTTGGAGTCATGAGAAAACCCAAGCACCTCTTCAGGGTTTCAAGAACTCATTTGACCCAAAGGATCCCTATTCTCACTTGATGGAGGTCAGGAACCTAACAGAGGAAGGAAAGAGACTTCATTCAAAATTACTGAACTTTTTGCCATTTTGGTTTTGGATGCACACATGGAATCTTTCTTTAGATCCATCAGGTGCTGAGAATCTAAGTCACACAGGGCCAAGAGGCTGATTCAGACACATCCTGTTCCAAAGCAATTAAGCAAAGAGCCACAGGTGATGCTCATTCATTTCCATTTGAAAACTGTTTTGTTCAGGCTTCACAAAGGGGTGGCCTGAGGCAAAGACCTTCCTGACATTCAGGACAACAGAACAATAGGTAAGCAAAAGGTCCAAAGCAGGGTTTCTCCACTGAGACTTTCCTGGTCACACTGTCCCTGCTCTTCTGTAAAGTTAGATTGAGGGAACATTGTATGGTTAGAATTAATAGCACATTCGATTTGGGTTAGGAATCATTCTGCAGGATGAATAATGGTATCAGGAACCTGCAATATTTACAAGAATATATAGATGAAATATGAGTAGGAAAACAAAAATCTACGTAAGATTTGAAGCCCAGAAGGACATTGGGCCCTTTAGTGGGTTACTTAGCTTTGAATTATGTTCTTCACAGATGTCTCAGATAAATTGATACACAATGGCA
Source organism: Callospermophilus lateralis (assembly GCF_048772815.1). Lineage (NCBI taxonomy): Eukaryota > Metazoa > Chordata > Mammalia > Rodentia > Sciuridae > Callospermophilus > Callospermophilus lateralis. The sequence continues at coordinate 1,404,716 of NW_027513276.1, forward strand.
TAATACCTTGTACCTTGGATGACTGAATGTCGAAGAGAACATCCAGTCAAAAAGGGAAAGTCAGTAGAATTAGGAAGATAGTTGCTAGGTTTAGAAACAACAGTGAGTATAGAATTTGGACCAAAAGTTCTTTAGCAATAGCTTTTCAATAAGAGAGTGAATGTAAATGTCAGGACATGTGAAGAATCAGTTACAATGATGAACTGGGGAAAACATGTAGGTTAGCAGATATCAATAGAGACATTAAAAATCAGGCAAAGTATAAAGTGAGGGATAGAATTAGACATTTTCAACAGGCTTGAGGTTGAATACATAATCTTAGGAAGAAACAAATATATAGCGACCAATAGGAATTACATTTGAGACAATTTGGCAACCTGGACATGGATGTTTTTAGTAATCCATGCTCACTTTTCATTAAGGCTTTGGTACAAACATAAGAGTGACCTTTGCTTTCTGTGTCCAGAGTATTACTGTGGTATAATGTATATGTAGATCAGGTGACATAAGTATTTCTTTCACCATTACTGGGAGCAATATTTTGAAGACATATAAATTCATATTGGGGGAACAAAGCGGTGTACTCTGTGTCAATGAATATAGAAATAATTCATGAATAGACCATACTGTGAATAAATAATAAAAATGATTCCAACATTAAATAATGAATTGATTTGATATCTGAAAATATACAGAAAATCTTTAATTGATATACATACATTCATTACAACCAGTTATACATCTAACAGTAATATGAGGGTTATGGTTTATCATGAAGAGTGTGTGAGTTTTGCTTCAAAAATGATTATGGAAATCGAAAATAATGTGTTTTGAAAGAAGTCTCATGAAAAGACCAGTCAAGAAACCTGGATGAATATATGAGTTCTGAAGCAGGAGGTGATTGAAATTGAAACAAATGTCTATAAATTTGTGAACTTGTGGAAGAAATATATATGCTATGATGTGCATAAACTGAAGAAATATTAATATACCACTGTTTAATAAAAATGAACTGCAAAATACACATCATGTCCCATAGGAAACTGCATGCATTGATGTTAAACTGGGTATTACTGTAGAAATATTAGGATTTGTATGCACCATTCTCTCAAGTTAGTTTTCAGTACTAGGAAACAAATATGTATTTCAGGTGGATGTATATTTCTGAGAATAATCTTGTGAATAGTTGATCATAAATTCACATACATGAATATGAATGATTTTAAGGAATGTATAATAAGACTCATATATTTGATAATTAGAAAAATTTGGAGAGTGTGTGTATACACACACACACACACACACACACATATACATATATATACACACACACAGACACCCACACAGAGAAATTAAAATCTAGCAATATATATGCCAATCGAAATTTATCATAAAATATATACCATCCACAGATGCAAAAATAATTATTTCACTAAAAATGTTTTTATGTATAATGGTGTTCTACTAGGAAGCTCACCCATAGGTTGAATTTTCAGTTCCAACAGCGTTTAGGAAGAGTGATCTCTTCTCATAACTTCTATTGGCCAAGTCACAAACCTCACTAAAACGTACGTGTGATAACAGGTAGGATTCTACATGTGCATATAAAAATACATGTGTTGAATAGGCTACAGAGAAAGGAGACAGGAATTTGTTGAGAGCCACATATGAAGGGGCCCCAGCAAACTTCCAGCTGGCAGCAAATTTCCAGCTGTTGGATGATTATTGGCTAACAGTGGCCCCAGCAACATCTAGCTCATTGGAGATTCTCATTGAACTGTTTCCCCGCCCTTTCAGACTGCAAGCTGATGATTGGCTCACAGCGGCCCCAGCAACATCTAGCTGATTGGCTCCTCTGTGGTGATGCTCATTGGACAGTTTCCCTGCCCTTTCAGACCACGGAGCTGCTCATTGGGGGACTTTTTTGGCTCCACCCACGCAACCCAACCAATCGGACTCAAGAGCAGGAGAATTGTGGAAGGTGGAGAGGCTTGTGGGAGTGACAGAGACTTTATAAGGAAGCCAGTGGTGGCAGTTGGGCTCTGAGGGTTTTTCCTGAGGAGCTGTTTTGTATGGCGTGTGTTTTTGTAAAAATAAAGCTCATTTCTTTTGACAAGTGGCTCCTAACTCTTCCCAGCCAGACTGCAGCATTTCCTCGCTTGCACAGGGAACGACTGAGGGTAAGTGATAAGGTAAACTGCTAGCCCCTGAGGGCAGGGCAAGAGGATGGGTAGCCATTTTAAGATTCCTCTTTAGTTTTGCTTCACTTTTGTTTTAAGCTGCCTGTCCATGGAGATGATTGAGACGGAAGAAAAACCACTCACATATGAGGAAAAACTATTCACGTCTGAGGAACAGATAGGGAGAAAGTACGGACACACATGTCAGGAGGAAAGAAAGGCTATAATGACTTTTTGTTGTTCCCTTTTTATTTCAGTCTGTCTCTGTTTTGTTTGGAGTCATCTTGTTGGGTTTTATTATAGTAGAAATACGGGATCAGAAATTAGTAAAAAACAAACTGAAAGAGTGTTAAGTAAATTGTTAGAGGAAGGAGGTGTATCAGTAAAATCAAGAACAGTCAGGGCATACAGTGATAAAATACAAAAATGTACCCCATGGCCTTTTAAGGAGGAGTTGTTAAGTATATCATAATGGAACCATCATGGTGAAGATTTCAAAAGAGTAGAAAAGAACAGCCCAGGGACTCAGCCAGTTGGCACATTGCCATTGTGGACGTTCATATCTGCTTTGCTTAGTCCAAAGCATTCAGTTAAGACACAGATAGAGGAATAAAGCTTAGAGCAGAAAAAGCCATCAGGGGCAAAGTTACAAAAGGAGACTGCTACTAACATCTTTCTATCACCAGAGGGCATAAGTGTCCAACAACAGCGCCACCTCTACAGGAAACTGTTACTAACACCTTTATATCACCAGAGGATGTAAATGTCCAACTAACAAGGCCACCTCCATATGCTGGGAGGCCCCCAAACCCCGCAGTTGATAGTTCGGTTCCTGAGACAGGATCTCAAGTATTTACATGCCCGGTATTTTAGGTAGGAGGGCAGAGAATTCACCTTGCTTTAAATTTTAAAATAGTGAAGCAGCTAAAAGTGGCTGTAACAACCTATGGTCCTCAAGCACCCTTCATTGTAAGCTTGGTCCAATCTATTAACAACTTAAATGTGATGCCAGTAGATTGGGCTAATATGTGTAAAGCTGTGCTAAAGGGAGGACAATACCTGTTATGGAAGGTTGCCAATGAGAAATTTTGCAAGGAGACGGCTAGGCGAAATGCAGCAGCTGGTTATCCTCAGAGAAATCTAGATATGTTGTTAGGAAAGGGACCTAATGAGGATCAGCAGCAACAAATTCCATATGATCATGGTATATACGAATTAATTGCTGTAGAAGTGGTTAGGGCATGGAAGACTTCACAAGAACTTGGAGGATTACAAGGGCAATTATCTAAGGTAATACAAGGAGCTAATGAATCTTATGCTGAATTTGTAGATAGGCTTATTAAAACAGCTACCAGAGTTTTTGGGAATACAGAACAAGCAATTCCATTAATAAAACAACTGGCTTATGACCAAGGGAATTGTTGGTGCAGAGATATCATTAGACCATGGAAACATGAAGATTTAAACACATATATTAAATTATGTAGAGACATTAATGAATAAGAGCAACTCGTTGCAGCTACAGTAAAACAGGCTTTAGATGCCAGGCCAAGAACATGCTAGAATTGTGAAGAAAAGGACATTTTAAAAGGAATTGCCCCATAGGAGGAGGGTTTAACAAAACTAGGAATCAAAGGAGTAGAATACCGTGTATTTGCCCACGATGCCATAGAGGAAGACATTGGGCTAATGAATGTCATTCTCAAACAAACGTAGAAGGTACTTCATTTTCAAAAAATGAACAAAGACTAGGTGTTTATCCACAATATTATGGAGAAAGGCATCGGGCTCCACTGCCAAAAAATGGAGAGGTGGGCCCAATGCTCTGGGTCCCAAAACCACAAATATATGGAGCACTGGAGGAACCCAGCAACCCCATCAGGATAGTGCACAGGACACATTTTTTATCAGATCCCTCGTCAGACAAACCAGAGGGAGTACAGGGTTGGACATCAGCGCCTCCGCCAGATCAGTACTAATTCCAGAGATGAGAGTTCAAATAATTCCCACAGGGCTGAAAGTACCTCTTCCCAAAGGAACAGTAGGCTTATTATTAGGATGCAGCTCTTCTACTCTAAAAGAACTTAGGATAATTCCTTGGGTGATTGTTTCCGATTATGAAGGTAAAATAAAAATTATAGCCAGTTCTCCAAAGGATTTATCAGTAATTTCACCAGGAGATAGAATAGCACAGTTATTAATAATACTCAGCCTACATAATAAATTTTCTAGTCATTCTGTAGAAAGAGGTTCCATGGGATTAGACTACACAGGTGTAGATTGGGCTATGCTTTCTTTAAATTTAGATTCTCGCCCCATGCTAAAACTAAATATTCAAGGACATGAATTTAATGGGCTACTGGATACAGGTGCAAACTCTAGCATCATCTCTCATCAAGAATGGCCAAAACATTGGCCATTACAACAAGCCACTCAAATGCTTTGAGGCCTAGGAGTGGCGACTAATCCCCTTAAAGGTGCAATTGTATTAGATTGGAAGGATCCTGAAGGATGTGAAGGAACTATACAGCCATATGTATTGGATCATCTTCCCGTTAATTAATGGGGATGAGATGTCCTTGATCAATTAGGTTTGACATTAACAAATAAGGTCAACCAAAATGCACCCACTACTATGGCTAGACAAGGTTTTAGGAAAAGAAAAATATTAGAAAAACAAGAAGAAGGTATAGGAGCACCAACACAAATAGATCAAGGAACAGACAAAAATGTGTTGGATTTTCAGAAAGGGCCACTGAGACAATAAAAATTACTTGGAAATCAGAAAGACCAGTATGGGTTCCTCAATGGCCCCTGACTAAAGAAAAGATACAAGCAGCCCATGACCTGATCAAACAACAATTAGCGGAAGAACATATACAACCTTCTGTATCTCCCCATAATACTCCCATTTTTGTCACCAAAAAGAAATCTGGTAAATGGAGATTATTGCAAGATTTAAGAACCATTAATAATGAGATGGTTATTACGGGACCTGCTCAATCAGGGATTCCTCAATTGTCTGCTTTGCCAAGAACTTGGTATGTTTTAGTTATACATATTAAAGATTGTTTTTTTTTTCATTTCCAATTCATCCTGAGGATAGTCCACGTTTTGCATTTACTATCCCTGCACTGAATCATGAAGCTCCTTATCAGAGGTAAGAGTGGAAACTACTCCCTGAAGGGATGGCTAACAGCCCAACTACATTTCAAATTTATGTTAACAAAGTAATCCTGCCATTTAGAAATCAAAATCCTTAACTACAAATATTTCACTATATGGATGATGTATCATTTGCACACAAAGCTAAAAACACATTGCTAGAATGTTATGTCACACTTACAAACTGATTAAAAAAATTATAATCTAGAGATAGCAATAGATAAAGTATAATTAAAATTTCCAATAAATTATTTAGGAGTTCTATTATCCTCAACCATGGTCAGTCCACCAAAAATTCAAATAGGAGTAGATCAACTCCAATCAACTAATGACTTTCAAAGTTATTAGGAGACATAAATTGGATAAGGCCTTAACTAATTATACCAACAGGAGAGTTGGGACCTTTATTTGATATCCTAAAAGGTCTATTAGATCCAAATTCACCCAGAATGTTAACACCTGAAGCAAGAAAGGCATTAAAAATCATTGAAACATAAATGGGAAATATGCATTTGGATAGAGTTAATATAATTTTGCCTTTATTATTTATTGTACTACCAACAAAAAAAAGTATTTCTACAGGAGTATTTTGGCAAGAAGGTCCATTATTATGGATTCATTTATCTTATTCTTCTCACACTATTATTACTAGGTATCCTGAGACTGAGGGACAATTAATACTCATAGGAATAAAAGCAGCAAAGTGAGTGTGTGGAATTTCACCCAATAAAATTATTACTCCATATTCTTTGAATCAAATTGATAAATTAGCTAATGAGTTAAATACTTGTGCAGTAATCATGTGTAAATCAAATGTTTCATTTGATAACCACTTACCATGTAATCTTTTATTGTCTTTTTGGTCATCGCATCCTGTAATTTTTCCAAAAATGACAAGAAAACAAGTATCATGAATGCTCCAAGTATATTCACTGATGAGACAAATCATGGCACAGCAGCAATAGTTACACCTGATCAAACTTTTACATTTTTACGACCCAAACAATCAGCTCAAAAGGTAGAGCTTAATGCAGTATTACAAGCTTTTGTGATGTTTAAAGATTCTGTATTTAATTTATTTTCCCTTAGTCAGTATATAGTTAATGCTATAGTATCCCTTGAAGATGCTGGTAGTATTTCCCCTTCCGCTACTGTTTTCTCTTTGCTTTCCAGTATACAATGTCTAATCTGGGACAGAAAAGATTCATTCTTTATAGGACATATCAGGGCACATACAGGATTGCCTGGAGCCCTTAGTTTTGGCAATGATTTAGCAGATTAAACTACACATGACTTACATACATCTTTTCTCTACACTAGAAGAAGCTACAAATTTTCATAAAAAGTTTCATGTCAATGCTAATACTTTACAAAAGTGTTTTAAAATAACTAAGGAAAAAGATAGAAAAATAATAAAACAATGTCAAAATTGTGTGACCTTTTTACCACAAGTTAATCTTGGAGTCAATCCTAGAGGATTGATACCTAACCATATTTGGCAGATGAATGTCACACACTTGCCAGAATTTGGAAAATTAAAATATTTGCATGTTACAGTTGATACTTCTTCTAGATTTTTGATGGGCTCCCTTCATGCGGGGGAAAAAACTAAAGATGTTATAGCTCATTACTTACAAAATTTGCCACTTTGGACATTCCAAAACAGTTAAAAACAGATAATGCCCCTGATTATACTCCTACCTCTTTTAAACAATTTTTCTCATCATTTGGCATTACTCATATAACAGGAATCCCATACAATCCACAGGGACAATGCATAGTGAAAGAGCACATGAAACTATTAAAATGTACTTATTAAAGCAAAAAGACGCAATTGGGAAGGGGTATGAATTCCTCAAAGATAAACTTAAAATAACCCTTTTTACTCTAAACTTTTTAAATTTGGATTCATCAGGACTTAGTGCTGCGGAAAAGCATATGTGTCCAAAAAATGTGCATAAGTTCAAGGTACTTTGGAAAGATATTCTAACAGGACAACAGAAATGTCCTGACCCAATTATTGTCTGGACTCGGGGGTCTTTTTCTGTGTTTCTACAGGGAGAACAGCAGCCGATTTAAATAACAGAGAGATTAACTAAGGTCCTGACCCAGAGATTGCCTGGAGTCGGGAGTCTCTTTATGTGTTTCCACAGGGAGAACAGCAGCCAAATTGGATTCCAGAGAGATTAACTAAAGTACTGACCCAGTGATTGTCTGGAGTCAGGGGTCTGTTTGTGTGTTTCCACAGGAAGAACAACAGCCGATTTGGATTTCAGAGAGATTAAGTTATTCGATTTCTATAGACCAAAATAAGATGATTTGGCTCAAATCCATAACAGCTGATATCCAAAACTCCAGTTTCACTATCCTTACATCTGTGACAGAACAGGGATGCTTTTTTCAATATCTATTTTATTATTGCCCTTTCCCGTATCATGAAGTTTTATTTGTTTTTTTGAGCTCATTGAGACCTAGGTTAATGTATTGCTGATCAGTTCTACATTTTGACTATAGAGTTTTTAAACATTGCACTGGTGATTTCACCTGTGAAAAGTTATAAGGCCTTTACTATTATGTTATGTGTTGTATGTATTATATTATGTGTGCACACTTGTGTTTTGTGTTATATGTTTGAATGTACGTATGTCCATATATCATATATGATGAGTGCTCATAAAAAAATGTATGCAAATATTTTTTTATTCACGTGATCTAAATGGTTTAATTTAAATTGGGTAAACAACTGTTGAGCATTGTTTTAATATGTGAACAAAAAAGGAAGTTAACAGACCTGTTTGTTTACTTCATCTTTTCATTTCATTATATTTAATAATTCTCTTCAAAATAATGTAAATTTTTAAGATAATTATTTTCTTTTAGTGCCTTCTGGAATGTTAAATAATTTTCCTTTACCCATTATTGCCAGAATTTCTATCTTCATACCAGTGCCGTTGAAGTCAAAGATAAAACCAATCTACAGCTTCTGCAATAGCCATCCCTGAAATTCTTGCAGAACTTGTCAGGACTATGTATCACTTTTATGCATTGTGAACTCTCTCTTGGTGAAGCCACTTGTGGTAGTGTTGGGGTATATATGCTGACGCTATCAGCAGTGGTACAATTTTTCCAAAAGTAGCCATCAATTGGCTTGGTGTGTCTTCCTTATTCTCACTTGACAGAGGTCAGAAACCTTACAGAGGAAGGGGAAAGACTTCATCCACAATGACTGCTCTTTTAGCCATTTTGGTTTTGGATGCACACATGATATCTTTCTTTAGATCCATCCATCTAAGAATCTAAGCAACAGCCTCACACAGGGCCAAGAGGCTGATTCAGACACATCCCTTTCCAAAGCAATTAAGCAAAGAGCCACAGGTGATGCCCATTCATTTGCATTTGAAAACTGTTTTCTTCAGGTTTCACAAAGGGGTGGCATGTGGGAAAGACCTTCCTGACATTCAGGGCAACAGAACAATTGTTAAGCAAAAGGCCCAAACAGGGTTTCTCCACTGAGACATTAGTAGTCACACTGATATCTGAGTTTTCTGAGATGCTCGCCATTCCCTTCAGCTATCCACTACATGGCCATGTCACAGAGCTTGGAGGTGGCACATATCTTGGATACAAAACCATGAGCCTCTTCTGGAGAGTGGCCAGATTTCAGGAAGAAAACAGGAACTTAGGAAGATAGCAGGTGTTGCCCATCAATAAGGCAAGCTGCATTCCATTTATAAATTGGGCAGGAGGAATGCTGGGAAGCTTTCTACTAGTCAGGACACATCCATTGATGCATTCTCTTTTCTAATATCTACAACCACGGACACAGTGGGGTACACAGACACAGAAACACTCGCATTGTCAAACGACTTACTAGAAACAGTTCACTCCAAACAAAACAAACCGCATTTCCTACCTATTCTCAGAACATGAGACAAAACCACAAACCCTCACCCACACCAACAAAGCCCCCTTCTTCCCCCAAGTAGGTCTGTGAATATCTGGAGTGTTCTCTGACTGTGGGGCATTCTAGGTTGCCCCGAAATGGCCTGTCCTGTCTCAGATCTGGTGTCCTTAACCAACTCTCTGAAGTTGTCAGGAGCCAGCGGTGAGTCACTACCTTCTTTCTCAGGAAAGGCCCCTCTTCAGAGCTTTCCTTCCATTTGGCCATGCAAACAGGATGGTCCAAAGTAGGTACCAAGAAAGACTGACTCTGTTATCAAGAATTCCAAAAATTGAGACCACTGGGACTGGGACATGGACTGGCACTGTTTGACTGGCTTTTTGTATCCCAAGATCAGAGAGTTTCTTCCCCAAGGAAGTGAGGTGAGGTTACTTCCATGAGGAACTGAATGAGTTCACTGCCTTGGCAACCACTTTGTACTAAGAGTTGCTTCCAAGGGTCCCATGAGATGGATGCTGTCCCTGCTTCCTGTGACACTTTCACAAGTTAGAATGGTATATCAACCATAGGCACCCGGGAACAGCTCTCCACACAGGTCTCATTTGGTCCATCTTCCCTACATTAACAATAGAAAGGCTGATTCAGATACAACCCTTCATCCTGACCAGGTTGTTTGCCATGGAAGATGAATTTTGCTGTCTCAGGTTTTTCAGAGGTGCCTATATCTTCTTCAGTGATAATTTCTGCATGGAGCTTTGAGGTTCTCTGCAGGTGGAAGATCCCCAGCATTCCTGTATTGTAAGACTAACTCTGTCCCTGCTCTTCTGTAAAGTTAGATTGAGGTAACAGTGTATGGTTAGGGTTAATAACAGGTTTGATTTGGGTTAGGAATCGTTCTGCTGAATGAATAATGGTATTGGGAACCTGTGATGTGTATAAGAATACATAGGTGAAATATATGTATGAAAACAGAAATCTAAGTAACATTTGAAGCCCAGAAGGGCATTGGGCCCTTGATTGGGATACTTAGGTTTGAATAAATCGATATACAATGGCATAGGACCTTGTACCTTGGAAAATTGAATGTAGAAGAGAACATCCAGTCCAAAAGGATAGTCGGTAGTGAAAGGTTATTAAAATAGTTAATTGTCACTTCCTGTTTTTCTGTATGCTTAACAAAACACTGTTGAAATCTTGAGAACTGTTTGCTAATCTTGTTCCCAGAATGTACTGTCCCCAACTGCCAAACTGTAGAATATGCTCCCTCACCAGGTTGCATGTAAACCGCCCACTCGCCCTTACCCATCAGTATACTTCCTCCCTGCCCTCTCAAGGAAAGTAAATAATCCCTGCTTAAACTGTTGTCAGGGCTCTCTGCTCTATTCAAGTGAGCTCTGAGCCCCAGCATGCTGGACCCCAAATAAACCCTTTGCTGTTGCATGAGACAGTCTCTTGGTGGTCTCTTCCTCTGACACTCGCCGGACCTTTACATATTGACGTTCCACCGAGTTCCGTCACTGGCGGACGAGAGACCCCAAAGGGCTCCTCTCGGAGCAAGTAAGGCACCTCTTTCTGGTTTCAGGATTCATGTTAGGGCTTGGCAATATCGCTTGCGATGAAGAGCCTGAGTTCTCTCCGACTTTGGCTGAGAGACCTCTCACAGAGACACAGGGCACCTCCCTGGGGGACGCCGCAGAGGACTCAGGAAATCAAGGAACAATTGTCTCCTCGATTCAGTGATATTTTGTTTCGGATTCGGTATTGCCATCCCATCGGGTTTTGCTGTCTACTGATTCCTGGTCTCAGTGATGTACGTCCATTGCCTGTCTTTATGGTCTTGTTATATCTGTGTCGTGTGTCGTTGCATTTAGTTTGTGTATCTTTCATCATGGGACAGAGCACTTCAATGCCTCTGTCCCTGACCCTTAATCACTGGACCAAAGTTACCTTAAGAGCTCAGAATCTTTCTTTTTCAGTAAAACTCCGGACCGGCCAGAATCTCTGAGCCTCAGAATGTCCCACCTTTGGAGTCGGATGGCCACTAGAAAGATCTTTCTACTTCCCACTAATTTAAAAAATCAGAGATATTGTCTTTCAGCTGGGCCCAAATAGCCATCCAGATCAACAGCCATATACCTTAAATTGGTAGGACCTCTGCAAATCTCCTCCTCCATGGGTGAAGCCTTTCCTTGCCCCTTCCCCTACTCCTATTGCTTCCCCCACGATCTCTCAAACCCTCTGCTCATCCTCCTACTCCACCCTCTGTTCTCCCTGAGTCACAAGATTTGACTCTACTGGACTCTCCTCCCCCTCCTTATCCCCTCTCCTCTTCCCCCAACCACCAACACACTCTAAGTGATTCCCTTGCAGCTGACTCAGCCTCTTCGCCATTGGAGGAAGCTAAGCTGGCCCAGGGCCCTCCAGATAACTCCCCCGTGGCACACACAGACCTCCTCCCCTGGAGGAAGATGGCCCGGATAAAGGAACTCGCTGGCTGTGAATCATTGAAAACCCTGTAACTCCCGTGATGCTCCCCCTATGTCCCTACGGGCCAATGATTGACGACAACAATGGGGGAAAATTGCAAGCCTACCAGTATTGGCCTTTCTCCTCTTCAGACCTATATAACTGAAAAAATAACAATCCCCCTTTTTCCGAGGACCCTACCCGGCTCACAGGTCTGGTTGAATCATTGATGTTTTCATACCCGCCTGCTTGGAATGACTGTCAACATCTTTTAGGGACTCTCTTCATGACAGAGGAACAAAAGAGAATCCTCCTGGAAGCTAGAAAAAATGTCCTCGGACCAGATGGGAGACCGACACATCTTCCCAACATAATCAAAGCCAGCTTTCCTTGAAGCGACCAAACTGGATCCTCAACACATTTGAAGGTAAGAAAGCATCTGTCCACTTTTCACTGGGTTCCAAATAATTTGGCCAAGGTAAGAGAGATTATTCGAGGGCCTAATGAATCTCCCTCTATGTTTCTAGAGAGAATTATGGAGGCATATAGAAGATATACACCTTTCAATCCTCAGGCAGAGGATCAAAAAGCATCTGTCACAATGGCCTTTATTGGGCAAGCTGCCCTAAATATTAAAAGAAAGTTACAATACTTGGATGGATTACAAGATATGATTTTGGGAGATTTAGTCAGAGAAGCCGAGAAAGTATACTATAAGAGAGAAACTGAGGAAGAGAAGGGAGCAAAGGGAGGATAAAAGAAACAAAAGACAGACTACGGCGTTGACTAAGGTCCTGGTCAGAACACCAAAAGGGCCAGAAATTAAGAAATAGGGAGACAGGAAGAGATACCTGGTCCCATGCCCGAGGCCATCCCTGGCCTCAAATCAATGTGCCTATTCTAAAGAAAAAGGACACTGGGCCCACGAGTGCCCTAGAAAGAGACAGCCATGCCAGCCAGCCATTCTGACTCTGGAGGATGACTACAAAAGTTGGGGCTCAGATCCCCTCCCTGAGTTCGGGGTAACTTTTGAAGTGAAGGGGACCCCAGTAAACTTTGAAGTGGATACAGGGGCAATATACTCAGCCCATAAGGCTCCATTGGGCCCTCTATCAAATAAAAGGTCTACTGGCTGCACCATGTCAGTCACAAGGCATTTGGAAGCCAATAGAAGATCCACATGGCCCACCACAGATGTTTTATCACACACTTTCATAACACTGCTCTAGTCCCACTACTCACCAGGCTCCAACTTACTGGCATCTCTGTTCTACACCATTTTCTTGAAACCCAGTCAATCAAGGCACTGTCTGGTATACTCATGATCATCAAGAGGACATCCCAAGGTTCTCCAGTTTTAGCTGGTCATGGGAATTTCAAAAATTTTATGATAATTTTCCAGCAATATTTCACGGATGAAGTTGGAGGCACTGTGGGTTTCAATTCATTCAGGAACAATTAAATGCTGAGGAAGCTAATTTCAGTAAACTCTGGAGCACTCTCACAGGCAAGGCTTCCCAAAAAGTGCCCAAAAAGTAACATGAAACCAGGCCCATTGAGGTCTACAAAGCGAGGTCCATGTGTGTTTTCAATCTCAATTATGGCTGCCAAGTTTTTCAGAATTAAATCATGTGATATCTTGGCTGAGATTCCCAGTGTTCTTTGGAAAGCCAACCTGGGCCTAGACCTCGGGTTCCAAGGTTACCTCTCATGCCTGGCCTCCTAAAATCCCATCACAATTCATGGCAATACTTCTCTGAGTTCAGTGCCAGATCTCAGTCTGTAAGGGGAATCACACCAGAGTTCAAGCCCAGATGGACCCAGTCAACTCTTCCGTGACACAAATGAATACAATTAAAACCAAAATACTCCCACACGTCCCTCATCTTCTTCCATATAAACACTCATCATGAACTCTGCCTGAAGGTTTCCATGAGGGGCACAGCCCAAGACAGTGTCCAAAATAAGCATCCTTGCACCTCATTTGCATACCTTCAGGGTGGCCTGGATACCATTACTGTGAACCAGGAGTAAACAAATAGGCTTGCCGTTAATAAAATTCCAATTCTCCAATTTGAGGCCTACTGACTTAGGGGTTAGATTCTTTATGTGAATTGGAGTCATGAGAAAACCCAAGCACCTATGGGCTAGCCTCTGCAGGTTGTGAAGAACTCATTTGACACAAAGGATCTCTATTCTCACTTGATGGAGGTCAGGAACCTTACAGAGAAAGGCGAGAGGCTTCATTCCAATGACTGCTCTTTTGGCCATTTTGGTTTTGGATTCACACATGGGATCTTTCTTTAGATACATCAGGTGCTGAGAATCTAAGCCACAGCCGCACACATGGCCAAGGGGCTGATTCAGACACATCCCTTTCCAAAGCAATTAAGAAAAGAGCCAAAGGTGATTCCCTTCATTTCCATTTGAAAACTGTTTTCTCCAGGCTTCACAAAGGTGTGGCCTGAGTCAAAGACCTTCCTGACATTCAGTGCAACAGAACAATAAGTAAGCAAAAGGCAAAAAGCAGGGTTACTCCACTGAGACTTTCCTGGTCACCCTGATATCTGAGTTTTCTGAGATGCTCGCCATTCTCTTCAGCTCTCCAGTACATGGCCATGTCACAGAGCTTGGAGGTGGTACATATCTTGGACACAAAACCATGAGCCTATTCTGGAGAGTGGCCAGAATTCAGGAAGAAAACACCAACTTAGGAAGATAGCAGGTGTTGCCCATCGATAAGACAAGCTGCAGTCCATTCACAAATAGGGCAGGATAAATTTTGGGAAGATTTATACTAGACAGGACACATCCATTAATGCATTCTCTTTTCTAATGTCAACAACAACGGACACAGACATAGAAAGACTCGGCTTGTCAAAAACTTAGTAGAAACAGTCCAATCCAACCAAACAAACCACCTTTCCTAGCTATTCTCAGAACATGAGACAAAACCACAAACACACACCAACTCCCACAAAGGCACATCCTTTCCCCAAGTAGGTCTGTGACTATCCGGGGTGTCCTCTGAATGGTGGGCCATACTATGATTCCCGAAAATGGCCTGTCCTCTCTCAGATCTGGTTTTCTTGGCCAACTCTGTGAAGTTGTCAGGAAAAAGTGGTGAGGCACTACCTGCTTTCTCAAGAAAAGTCCCTCTCCAGAGCTCTCCTGGCATTTGCCTTCCTCAAATCAGTAGGTACCAAGAAAGACTGACTCTGTCCTTGAAAAATCAAAACAATGAGCCCACTGGGACTGGGACTGGGACTACTTTTGGCTGCCTGGCTTCTTTGATACCAAGATCAGAGAGTTCCATCACCAAAGAAATGAGGTATGTCACTTTCTTGGAACTGAATGAGGTCACTGCCTTGGAAACCACTTTGTCCTAACCGTTGCTTCCAAGGCTACCATGAGATGGAGTTTGCCCCTACTTTCTGTGACACTTTCACAAGTTAGAATGGTATATCAACTATAGGCACGCGGGAACAGCTCTCCACACAGGCCTGGTCAGGTCAGTCTTCTCTACAATAAGAAGAGAGAGGCTGATTCAGACACATCCCGTCATCCTGACCAGGTTGCTCGCCATGGAAGATGAATTTTGCTCTCTCAGGACCTTCATACCTGCCTACAACTTCTCCAGGTATCATTTCTGAATGGACCTTTGAGGTTCTCAGCAGGTGGAAGGTCCCCTGCTTTCCTGTATTGTAAGAACCACTCTGTCCCTGCTCTTCTGTAAAATGAGATTGAAGGAACAGTGTATGTTTAGGGTTAATAACTGGTTTGATTTTTGTTAGGAATCATTCTGTGTGATGAATAATGGTATTGGGAACCTACGATATTTACAAGAATATAGAGGTGAAATAGAAGTATGAAAACAGAAATCTAGGTATGATTTGAAGCCCAGAAGGTCATTGGGCCCTTGATTGGGATAGTTAGCTTTGAATTATGTTCTGCACAGTTGTCTAAGTTAAATCGATATACAATGGCATAGGACCTTGTACCTTGGATGACTGAATGTAGAAGAGAATATCTAGTCAAAAAGGGATAGTAGGTAGGATTAGGAAGATATTTGGTAGGTTTAGGAAGAAGAGTGAGTATAGGATTTGGACCAAAAGTTCTTTAGTAATAGGGTTTTAGTTAGAGAGTGAATGTAAATGTCAGCACATATGACGAGTCAGTCACTATGATGAGCTGTGGAAAATATGTAGAAAAGCAGATATCAATAGTGACATTACGAAATCAGGCAAAGTATATAATGAGCGATAGGATTAGACATTTTCAACAGGGTTGAGTTTGAATACATAATCCTTGCAAGAAACAAATATGTAGTCACCAATAGGATTGACATTTGAGAGCATTAGGCAACCTGGACATGGATGTTTTTAGTAATTCATGTTCACATTACATTTAGGCTTTGGTACAATCATAGTGTGACCTTTACATTTTTGTCCAGATTATTACTGTGATAAAATGTATATGTAGATCAGGTGACATGAGTATTTCTACCACCATTTCTGGGAGCAATATATTGAAGACATAAAATTTGTATTGGGGGTACAAAGAGGTGTACCCTGTGTCTATGAATATGGAGATAAAGCATGAATAGACCATACTTATATTGATATACAATCATTCATTACAACCAGTTATACATCTAATGATAATATTAGTTTTTTGGTTTATCATGAAGAGTTTGTGAGTTTTGCTACAAAAGTGATTATGGAAATTGAAAATAATGTGTTTGGAAAGAATTCTCATGAAAAGACCTGTCAAGAAACCCTGACAATACATGCGTTCTGAAGCAGGAAGTGATTAAATTTGAAACAAATGCCTATCAATTTGTGAATTGTGGATGAAATTCATATCCTATGATGTGCAAAAACTGAAGAAATAATATTGTACCAGTGTTGAATAAAAATGAACGTCCAATTACATATCATGTCCCATAGGAATCTACTTGCATTGATGTTAGACGGGGTCAGTTACTGTAGAATTATTAGGATTTGTATGCACCAGTCACTGAAGTTAGTTTTCCGTACTAGGAAACAAATATGTATTTCAGGTGGATGAATATTTCTGGGAATAATCTTGTATAAATTTCATTATAAATCCACATACATGAACATGAATGAATTTAGAGAGTGTATATAGGACACATATATTTTATATTTTGAAAAATCTGTGGAATGTATATATATATATATATATATATATATATATATATATATATATATATATATAGACACACACGCACAAAGAGAGACATTAAAAAGTAGCAATATATATTCCAATCCAAATTCATCATTAAATATATATCATTCACAGATGCAAAAATATTTATTTTACTGAACATAAGTTTATGTATAATGTTGTTCAAATAGGAAGCTACCCTATATGTTGAATTTTAGTTCCAACAGCGTTTAAGAGGAGTGATCTCTTCTCACAATTTTTAACTTCCAAGTCAGCCACCTCACAAAAATGTACGTGTGATACCTGTTAGGATTCTATATGTGCATATAAATATACATGTGTGAATTGGCTACAGAGAAAGGGAAAAAATAAATCACATATTTCTTAACTTTAAAAACACATGGAAAATTATTTCAATTAAAAATTGAATAGATTTATAACTGCTACCTTATATAATGCAAAAGGCAAGTCCAACTATACAACATGCCTCCTCTGAACTGCTTGTATTTCTTTTCTGTTTGGGTTTTTTTCTCCATTATATTAGGAAGAGTATTCTGAGTCTAGTAGGTGTTTGTTAGTGTCAGGGATTCAGTATTTCAAAAGGAAAATTGGAAAAGTAATTCAATGTGTATGCAAATATGTGCTTCAAAAATATCCTAGCACTCTAATCCAGAACAATGCCTTCACATTACCTTCTCCCCAAGTAAGCCACAATTAGAGGAGAAGAGTTAGAAAATCAGTGAATGTATATCTGGAATGGAAAATGCTCTGGAGTTCACAACCTTGGAGGTGGTAGAGGAGTTTCCAAAGGAAGGGACAGGGTAAACACTCCACAAACATGGACCTATGCTGGCCTTCAAACTTTTTGAGAAACTGCCTCTGAGGTTGGGTACTTGAAATATATGTTGTTGTCAGGATATTTGGCTTCTTTTGTAGTGAGACCATCAAAGCTTGGTCTGCATCCCTGTGCCCTGGAGGACATGGTTTCTTATTTTCCAATGAACATGAGGCAGCTGTGCTGAATTCTCTCTTTGTAGGTAAACTGTGTCCACTGTGGACTAAGTGTCTCCCCGTGTGAACTGTGAAGCCATTTGGTCCTCCTCCACTTTTTGTGGTGTTTTTTGCAGCTGCACTGGGAGTTTGGTATTTGCCTTACAAAATACAAGGAGCTCAACTGGGACACAGTACTTGAGGGAGTTCTGTCACGTGTGGTGGGTCATGGTCTGCAGGAGAATGCACCAACCATGCTTCTATCCATCATAGCTTGCCCCATTGCCCCCTTGTCCATATCAACCTGATTCTGAACATTGGCCTGAATCCTCATTATATAACAAGATGTCTTCACATATAAGGGTCTGCTTGCTGCATCATGTAAGTCAAGAGCCATTTGGAATCCAATGGTAGATCCTCATGGCCCTACCACTGATGTTTTATCACACAACTGCCCACCACTGCTGTAGACCCACTGGTCAGCAGGCTCCAACTTACTGCCATCTCTGTTCTACACCGTTTTCTTGTAACTCAGTAAATAAAGGCACTGTTTGCTATACTCATTATCAGCAACAGGATATCCAAAGGTTCTCCAGTGCCACCTGGTCACGGAAATTTCAAAAATTTCATGGTATTTATCTAGCCATTTTTCAAGCATGAAGTTGGAGGCACTGTGGGTTTCAATTCATTCAGTAACCATTAAAAGTTGAGGAAGCTCATTTCAATGAAAGCTCTGGAGAAATCTCAGAGCCAAGGCTTCCCAAAGAGTGGCTAAAATGTCACAGGAAGCCAGGCCCATTGAGGTCTACAATGTGAGGACCATGTGTGTTTTGACTCTCAACTATGGCTGCCT
Organism: Callospermophilus lateralis; assembly: GCF_048772815.1. NCBI lineage: Eukaryota > Metazoa > Chordata > Mammalia > Rodentia > Sciuridae > Callospermophilus > Callospermophilus lateralis. Next base: position 1,423,461 of record NW_027513276.1, read on the forward strand.
TGTCTTTAAGAATAAAATCATGTGATATCCTGGCTGAGATTCCCAGTGCTCTGTGGAAATCAACCCTGGGCCTAGATCTCAGTTTTCAAGGGTGACTCTCATGCGTGGCCTCCTAAAATCCCAACATTTTTCATGGCAATACTTCTCTGAGGTGATTTCCACAACTCAGTCTCTAAAGGGAATCACACCAGAGTTCAAGCCCTGGTGGACCCAGTCATTTCTTCCAACCGCTACACAAATGACCAAAATTAAAACCAAAACACTCCCACATGGCCCTCATCTTCTTCCATATAGTCAATTATCTTAACCTCTGACTGGAGTTTTCCATTTGGGGCGCAGCCTAAGACAATGTCCAAATTAAGCTCGCTTGCCCCTTATTGGCCTGAAGTCAGGGTGGCCTGGACATCCTTCCTGTAAACCAGAAGTGATCAAATAAGCCTGCCATTAATACTGCTCTGTTTCTCCCATTTGAGGACTACTAATTTCAGGAATAGATTTTTTATGTGATTTGGAGTCATGCGAAAACCCAAGCACCTCTGCAGGGCTTTGAAGAACTCATTTGACCCAAAGAAAACCTATTCTCACTTGATGGAGGTCAGGAACCTCACAGAGGAAGGGGAGAGACTTCATCCACAATGACTGACTTTTTGCTATTATGGTTTTGGATGCACACATGAGATCATTCTATAGATCCATAAGGTGGTGAGAATCTATGCCACAGCCGCACACAGGGCCAAGAGGCTAATTCAGACACATCCCTTTCCAAAGCAATTAAGCGAAGAGCCACAGTTGATGCCCATTCATTTCCATTTGAATATAGGATTTGGAAAGAAAACAGTTTTCTTCAGGCTTCACAAAGAGGTGGCCTGAGGCAAAGACCTTCCTGACATTCAGTGCAACACAACAATAAGTAAGCAAAAGGCCCCAAGCAGGGTTTCTCCACTGAGACTTTTCTGATCACCATGATATCCAAGTTTTCTGAGATGCTCGCCATTCTCTTCAGCTCTCCAGTACATGGCCATGTCACAGAGCTTGGAGGTGGTACATATCTTGGACACAAAACCATGAGCCTATTCTGGAGAGTGGCCAGAATTCAGGAAGAAAACTTCAACTTAGGAAGATAGCAGGTGTTGCCCATCGATAAGACAAGCTGCAGTCCATTCATAAATTGGCCAGAAATAATTAGGGGAAGATTTATACTAGACTGGACATATCCATTAATGCATTCTCTTTTCTAATGTCTATAACAACGGACATACTGGGATACACAGACAAAGAAACACTCACCTTGTCAAACAACATACTAGAAACTGTCCACTCCAAACCAAACAAACCGCCTTTCCAACCTATTCTCAGAACATGAGACAAAACCACAAATCCACACCCACTCCCACAATGGCACCTCCTTCCCCCAAGTAGGTCTGTGACTATCTGGAGTGTCCTCTGAATGGTGGACCATACTATGATCCCCTGAAATGGCCTGTCCTCTCTCACATCTGGTTTCCTTGGCCAACTCTGTGAAGTTGTGAGGAAAAAGTGGTGAGCCACTGCCTGCTTTCTCAGGAAAGGTCCCACTTCAGAGCTTTCCTGGCTTTTGGCCATCCTCAAATCAGTAGTTACCAAGAAAGACTCACACTGTCCTTGGTAAATCCTAACAAGTGAGCCCACTGGGACTGGGACTGGGACTGCCCCTCGGTGCCTGGCTTCTTGGATACCAAGTTCAGAGAGTTCCATCACCAAGAAAATGAGGTTTGCCACTTTCTTTGGAACTGAATGAGGTCACTGCCTTGGCAACAACTTTGTCCTAAGAGTTGCTTCCAAGGGTCCAATGAGATGGAGTCTGCCCCTACTTCCTGTGACAATTTCACAAGTTAGAATGGTATATCAACCATTGGCACCCGGGAACAGCTCTCCACACAGGCCTGGTTCGGTCCATTTTCTCTAAAATAAGAATAGAGTGGCTGATTCAGACACATCCCTCATCCAGACCAGGTTGTTTGCCATGGAAGATGAATTTTGCTCTCTCAGGTCCTACATACATACCTACAACTTCTCCAGGTATCATTTCTGCATGGACATTTGAGGTTCTCAGCAGGTGGAAAGTCCACTACTTTCCTGTATTGTAAGAACCACTCTGTCCCTGCTCTTCTGTAAAATGAGATTGAGGGAACAGTGTATGTTTAGGGATAGTAACAGGTTCATTTTGGGTTAGTAATCATTTCCTGCGATATTTACAAGTATACAGAGGTGAAATATAAGTATGAAAACAGAAATCTCGGTATGATTTGAATCCCAGAAGGGCATTGGGCCCTTGATTGGGATACTTAGATTTGAATTATGTTCTGCAAAGATGTCTCAGATAACACGATATACAATGGCATAGAACCTTTTACCTTGGATGATTGAATGTAGAAGAGAACATCCAATCAAAAAGGGATAGTCAGTAGGATTAGGAAGATATTCCGTAGGTTTAAAAAGAAGAGTGAATATAGGATTTGGAACAGAAGGTCTTTAGCAATAGGGTTTCGGTTAGAGAGTGAATGTAAATGTCAGGACATATGAAGAGTCACTCAGTATGATGAACTGGGGAAAATATGTAGCAACGCAGATATCAATAGAGGCATTACAAAATCAGGCAAAGTATAAAGTGAGTGACTGGATTAGACACTTTCAACAGGGTTGAGTTTGAATACGTAATCTTAGGAAGAAACAAAAATGTAGTCACCAATTGAATTGACATTTGAGAGCAAAAGGCAACCTATACATGGATGTTTTTAGTAATCCATGTTCACTTTCCATTTAGGCTTTGATACAGTCATAAGTGTGACCTTTACATTTTTTCCCAGAATATTTCTGTGATAAAATGTATATGTAGATCAGGTGACATGAGTATTTCTTCCACCATTTCTCGGAGCAATATATTAAAGATGTAAAATTAGTCTTAGGGGTACAAAGAGGTGTACCCTGTGTCTATAAATATAGAGATAAAGCATGAATAGACCATACTGTGAATAAATAATAAAACTTGTTCCAACTTTAAGTAATGGATTGAGCTGATATCTGAATATGTACAGGAAATCTTATATTGATATACAATCATTCATTCCAACCAGTAATACATCTAATGGTAATATTAGCGTTATGGTGTATCATGAAGAATGTGTGAGTTTTGCTTCAAAAGTGTTTTTGGAAATCGAAAATAATGTGTTTTGAAAAAAGTCTCATGAAAAAAACAGTCAAGAAACCTGGAGGAATACATGTGTTCTGACGCAGGAAGTGATTAAAAGTGAAGCAAATGCCTATAAATTTGTGAATTTGTGAATAAGATATATATCCTACGATGTGCAACATCTGTAGGCTAAAACACTGTACCTCAGATGATTGAATGTAAAAGAGAACATCCAGTCAAAAAGTGGTAGTCAGGAGGATTAGGAAGTTAATAAGTTTAGGAAGAAGAGTGAGTCTAGGAGTTGGACCAAGACTTTTTTAGTAATAGGATTTTCGTTAGAGAGTGAATGTAAATGTCAGCAAATCTCAAGAATCAGTCACTATGATGAACTGGGCAAAATATGTAGAAAAATAGATATCAATAGTGACATTAGGAAATCAGGCAAAGTATAAAGTGAGTGATAGGTTTAGACATTTTCAACATGGTTGAGATTGAATATATAATCTTAGGATGAAACAGATATGTACTCACCAATAGAATTGACATTTGAGAGCCTTAGGCATCCTGGACATGGATGTTTTTAGTAATTCATACTCACATCAAATTAGGAGTTGGTACAGACATAAGTGTGATCTTTGCATTTTTTTCCAAAATATTACTGTGATAAAATATATATGTAGTTCTGGTGACATGAGTATTTCTTCTACCATTAAGGGGAGCTATATTTTGAAAACTCATTAAATAGTATTGGGGATAAAAATAGGTGTACGCTTTTTCTATGAATATAGAGATAATGCATGAATAGTCCATACTGTGAATAAATAATATAACTGGTATCTAATTTGGAAATTGCAATAAATTGATATCTGAAAATATACAGGAAATCTTACATTGATATACAATCATTCATTCCATCCAATTATACATCTAATGGTAATGTAAGTGTTATGGTTTATCATAAAGAGAGTGTGAGTTTTGCTTCAAAAAGATTATGGAAATCAAAAATAATGCGTTAGGAAGAACTATCATGAAAAAACCAGTCAAAAAAAAAGGAGGAATACGTGTGATCTTAAGCAGGAAGTGATAGAAAGTGTACCAAATGCATTTAAATTTGTGAAATGTCGATGAAATCTATTTTCTAAGATGTCCATAAACTGAAGAAATAGTAATGTACCAGTGTTGAATAAAAATGAACATCAAAATGCACAACATTTCCCATAGGAATCTACTTGTATTGATGTTAACCTGGGTCAGTTACTGTAGAAATATAAGGATTTGTATGCACCCTTCACTGAAGTGAGTTTTCAGTACTAGAAAACAAATATGTATTTGAGGTGGATGAATATATCTGAAAATAATCTTGTGAAAAGTTGATTATAAAACCACATACATGAACATGAATGAATTTAGGGAGTGTATAATAAGAGACATATATTTCATATTTTGAAAAATCTAGAGGGTGTAGATTTTTCACAAAACACATACAGAGATATAAAAAAGTAGCAATATATATGACAATCGAAATTCATCATGAAATACATATCATACACAGATCCAAAAATATTTATTTTACTGAATATGGATTTATGTATAATGTTGTTCAACTAGGAAGCTCACCCATAGGTTGAATTTTCAGTTCCAACAGCGTTTAGGAGGAGTGATCTCTTCTCACAATTTGTATCTGCCACGTCAGCCACCTCACAAGAATGTACGTGTGGTACCAGGTAGGATTCTATATGTGCATATAAAAATACATGTGCTGAATAGGCAACAGATAAGGGGAGACAGGAATTCACATAATTGATACCTTTCAAAACACATGAAGAACTATTTCAATTAATAATTGACCAGATTTATAACACCTACACTTTATCATGCAAAAGGCAAGTCCAACTATACACCATGCCTCCTCTGAACTGCTTGTATTTCTATTCTGTTTGGGTTATTTTTCTCCATCATATTAGGATTAGTAGTCAGAGTCTAGTAGGGTGTGGGTTAGTGTCAGGGTTTCAGTAATTCGAATGGAAAATAGGAAAATGAATCCATTGTGTATGAAATATGTGCTACAAAAAATCTTCCCACTCTCATTCAGAACAATGCCTTGACATTACCTTCACCCCAAGTAAGACACAATTAGAGGAGAAGAATTAGTAAATCTGTGAATACATATCTGGAATGGAAAATGCTCAGGAGACCACAACCTTGGGGGTTTTAAAGGAGTTTTCAAAAGTAAGCGACAGGATGAACACTCCACAATCATGCAACTCTGCTGGCCTAAATACTTCTTGAGAAACTGCCTCTGAGGTTGGGCACTTGAACTACATGTTGTTCTCAGGAGATTTACTGTCCTTTGTAGTGATACCATCAAAGATGGGTCTGCATTTATGTGACCTGGAGGACTTGGTTTCTTATTCTCCAAAGAACATGAGCCAGCAGTGCTGTATTCTCTCTTTGTAGGTATTCTGTGGCCACTGGGGGCTAAGTGTCTCTTCGTATTGACTGTGAAGCCAATTGGTCATCCTACAATTGTCGTGGTGTTTCTTGGTTCTGCACTGGGGTTTTTGTATTTGCTTCATGAAATACAAGGAGTTCAACTGGGACACAGAGCAGGAGGGAGTTCTGTCATGTGTGGAGGGTTAGGGTCTTCAGGAGAATTCACCAACCAGGCTTCTACCCCACATAGCTTACCCCCTTGTCCATAACAAACTGATTCTGAACATTGCCCTGAAACCTCTCCATATAAAAAGATGCCTTTACATATAAGGGTCTGCTGGCTGCACCATGTCAGCCAAAAGCCACTCGGAAGTCAATGGCAGATCCACATGGCCCCACCTCAGATGTTTTATCATACACCTGCACACCACAACTCAGGGCCCACTTCTCCTCAGCAGGCTCCAACTTACTGGCATCTCTGTTCTTCACAATTTTCATGAAACAGAGTCAGTCAAGGCACTGTCTGGTACATTCATGATCAGCAAGAAGACATCCAAAGTTTCTCCAGTGACACTTAGTCATGGGAATTTCAAAAATTTCATGGTATTTATTAAGCCATGTTTCAAGGATGAAGTTTGTGGCACTGTGGGTTTCAATTCATTCAGGAACCATTAAATGTTGAGGAAGCTCATTTAAATGAAAGCTCTACAGAACTCTCACAGGTAAGGCTTCCCAAAGAGTGGCCAAAGACACATATATTTCATATGTTTAAAAATCTGGACAGTGTATATATATATATATATATATATATATATATATATATATATATACACACACACACACACACACACACACACACATACACAGAGACATTAAAAACTAGCAATATATATACCAATCAAAATTCATCGTGAAATATATATCATCCACGTATCCAAAAATATTCATTTTACTGAACATGGATTTATGTATAAAGTTGTTCAACTAGGAAGCCCACCCATAAGTTGAATTTTCAGTTTCAACAGCGTTTAGGAGGAGTGATCTCTTCTCACAATTTGTATCTGACATGTCAGCCACCTCACAAGAAAGTACGTATGATACAAGATACGATTTTATATGTGCATATAAAAGTACATGTACTGAATAGGATACAGAGAAATGGGGGAGAAAGGAATTCACATATTTGATAAATTTAAAAACACATGGAGAACTCTTTAAACAAAAAATTGACTAGATTTATAACTCCTATGCTATATAATGGAAAAGGCAAGTCCAAATGTACACCATGCCTCCTCTGATTTTCTTGTATTTCTATTCTGTTTGGGTTATTATTCTCCATCATGTCAGGAATAGTAGTCAGAGCCTAGTAGGGTATGGTATAGTGTCAGGGATTGAGTATTTTGAATGAAAAATTGGAAAATGAATCCAATGTGTATACAAATATGTGCTACACAAAAATCTTCCCACTCTCATCCAGAACAATGCCTTGACATTACCTTCGCACCAAATACGACATTTAGAGGAGATGAGTTAGAAAATCTGTGAATACATATCAGGAATTGAATATGCTCAGGAGTTCACAAACTTGGAGGTGGAAGAGGAGTTTCCAAAAGTAAGTGACATGGTAAACACTCCACAAACATGAAGCTCTGCTGGCCTAAAGACTTCTGGAGAAAATGCCTCTGAGATTGGGCACTTGAAATATAAGTGGTTGTCAGGAGCTTTAGCTTCCTTTGTAGTAAGACCATCAAAGATGTGTCTTCGTCTATGTGACCTGGAGGACATGGTATCTTATTTTCCAATGAACACGAGGCTGCAGTGCTGAAATCTCTCTTTGTAGGTCAACTGTGGCCACTGGGTTCTAAGTGTCTCCTCGTGTGGACTGTGAACCCATTTGCTCATCCTCCAATTTTTGTGGTTTTTCTTGATGCTGCACTGGGAGTTCGGTATTTGCTTCACAAAATACAAGGAGTTCAACTGAGACACAGTGCTGGAGGGCATTCTGTCACGTGTGGTGGGACAGGGCCTGTAGGATTATGCACCAACCAGGCTTCTGTCGAACATAGCTTGCCCCCTTGACCAAAGCATCCTGATTCTGAACATTTCCCTGAAACCTATCCATACAACATGATGCCTTTACATATAAGGGTCTGCTGACTGCACAATGTCAGTCAGAAGCCATTTGTATGCCAATGGTAGATCCACATGAAACCACCACAGCTGTTTTATCTCACACCTGCCCACCTTTGCTCTAGGCCCACTATTCAGCAGGCTCCAACTAACTGGCATCTCTGATCTACACCATTTTTGTGAAACCCAGTCAATCAAGGCAGTATCTGGCACACTCATGATCAGCAACAGGATATCCAGTGGTTCTCCAGTGCCACCTGGTCATGGGAATTTCAAAAATTTTATGGTATATATGGAGCCATTTTTCAAGAATGAAGTTGGAGGCACTGAGTGTTTCAATTATTTCAATAACCATTAAATGGTGAGGAAGCTAATTTCAATGAAATCTCTGGAGGACTCTCACAGTCAAGGCTTCCAAAAGAGTGGCCAAAATGTCACATGAAGCCAGACCCATTGAGGTCTACAATGTGAAGTCCATGTGTGTTTTGACTCTCAACTATGGCTGCCAAATCTTTCACAATAAAATCATGTGATATCCTGGCTGAGATTCCCAGTGCTCTGTGGAAAGCCACCCAGGGCCTAGATCTCAGTTTCCAAGGGAGAATCTTATGCGTGGCCTCCTAATATGCCAACACAATTCATGGCAATACTTCTTTGAGGTCAATTCCAGAACTCAGTCTTTATGGGGAATCACACCAGAGTTCAAGCCCAGGTGGACCCAGTCATCTCTTCCTACCACCACACAAATGACCACAATTAAAACCAAAAAACTCCCACATTGCCCTCATCTTCTTATATATAGACACTCATCATAAAACCTGGCTGGAGGTTTCCATGAGGGGTGCAGCCCAAGGCAGTGTACAAAATAAGCTCCCGTGCGCCTCATTTGCCTAATGTCATGGTGGCCTGGACATGCTTCCTGTGAACCAGGAGTGATCACATAGGCCTGCCATTAATACTGCTCCGCTTCTCCAATTTGAGGCCTACTGACTGTGCATTTTAGATTATTTATGTGAATTAATGTCATGAGAAAACCCAAGCAACTATGAGCTAGCCTCTGTAGGATTTAAAGAATTCACTTGACCCAAAGGATCTCTATTCTCACTTAATTGAGATCAGGAACCTTACAGAGGAAGTCAAGAGACTCTATCCACAATGACTGTTCTTTTAGCCATTTTGGTTTTGGATGCACACATAGCAGGAGTTGGCCATCCATAAGGCAAGCGGCAGTCCATTCATAAATTTGGTAGGATGAATGCTGGGGAGCTTTCTCATAGACAGGACACATCCACTGATGCATTATCTTTTCTAATGTCTACAACCACGGACAGTGAGTTACAGACATAGAAACACTCACCTTGTCAAAAGACTTACTAGAAATAGTTCACTCCAAACCAAACAAACCACCTTTCCTACCTATTCTCAGAACATGAGACAAAACCAGAAACTCATACCCAAACCCACAAAGGCACCTCCTTCCCACAAGTAGGTCTGTGACTATCCGGAGTGTCTTCTGACTGGAGGGCCATACAATGTTCCTCCAAAATAGCCTGTCCTGTCTCAGATCTTGTGTCTTTGGCCAACTCTCTGAAGTTGTCAGGAGTCAGCAGTGAGGCACTACCTTCTTTCTCAGGAAAGGCACCTCTTCAGAGCTTTTCTGCCATTTCGACATCCTAACATCAGTAGTTAGCAAGAAAGAATGACCCTGTCCTCGGGAAATCCAAAAAGTGAGAACACTGGGACTGGGACTAAAACTGGCACTGTTTAACTGGCTTCCTGGATCCCAAGATCAGAGAGTTCCATCACCAAGGAAGTGAGGTGAGGTCACTTCCTTCAGGAACAGAATGAGTTCACTGCCTTGGCAACCATTTTGTCTTAACAGTTGCTTCCAAGGGTCCCATGAGATGGAAGCTGCCCCTGGTTCCTGTGACACATTCACAAGTTAGAATGGTATATCAACCATAGGCACCTGGGAACAACTCTCCACACAGGTCTCATTTGGTCCATCTTCTCTACATTAAGAATAGAGAGGCTGATTCAGACAAACCCTTCATCCTGACCAGGTTGTTCGCCATGGAAGATGACTTTTGCTCAATCAGGTCCTTCAAAGCTGCCTACATCTTCTTCAGGGATCATTTTTGCATGGATCTTTGAGGTTCTCAGCAGGTGGAAGATCCCCTACATTCCTGGATTGTAAGACCAACTCTGTCCGTGCTCTTCTGTAAAGTTAGATTGAGGTAACAATGTATGGTTAGGGTTGATAACATGTTCGATTTGGGTTAGGAATCAGTCTGCTGCATGAATAATGGTATTGGGGGATGCCACCGAGGACTCGAGAAATCGAGGAACAATTGTCTCCTCGACTCAGTGATTTTTTGTTTCAGATTCGGTATTGCCAGCCCATAGGATTTTGCCTGCTACGCAGTCCTGGTCTCAGTTTTGAACGTCCATTGCCTGTCTTTATTGTCTTGTCTTGTCTGTGTTGTGTGTTGTTGCATTCACTGTTTGTGTATCTTTCAATATGGGACAGAGCACTTCAATGTCTCTGTCCCTGACCTTTGATCACTGGACCAAAGTTCGCTTAAGGGCTCAGAATCTTTCTTTTTCTGTAAAACTCCAGACTTGCCAGACTGTCTGTGCCTCAGAATGTTTCACCTTTCAAGTCGGATTGCCCCTAGAAGCATCTTTATACTTCCCACTAATTTAAAAAGTCAGAGATATTGTCTTTCAGCTGCGCACACATAGCCATCCTGATCAACAGCCATGCATCTTAACTTTGCAGGACCTCTGCAAGTCTCCTCTTCCATGGGTGAAGCCTTTCCTTGTCCCTTTCCCTGCTGGTACTGCTTCCCCCATGACCTCTCAAACCCTCTGCTCCTCCTCCTCCACCACCCTCTGTTCTCCCTGAGTCACAAGATTTGACTCTACTGGACTCTCATCCCCCTCCTCATACCGTGCCCTCATCCCCCAACCACCAACCCCCTCTAAGTGATTCCCCTGCAGCTGACTCAGCCTCTCCGCCATTGGAGGAAGCTAAGCTGGCCCTGCGCCCTCCAGATAACTCCCCCACAGCACACACAGCCCCACCTCCCCAGGAGGAAGCTGGCCCGGCTGAGGGAACTCGCTGGCTTCGAATGATTGAAAACCCTGGAACTCCCGTGATGCTCCCCCTATGTCCCTATGGACCATTGATTGACGAAGGCCATAGGGGGAAAATGCAAGCTGACAAATATTGGTCTTTCTCCTCTTCAGACCTATATAACTGGAAAAATCACAATCCCTTTTTTTCCGAGGACCCCACCCGGCTCACAGGTCTGGTTGAGTCATTGATGTTTTCACACCTGAATACTTGGGATGACTGTCAACAATTCCTAGACACTCTCTTTATGACAGAGGAACAAAAGAGAATTCTCCTGGAAGCTAGAAAAAAAATCCTCGGGCCAGATTGGAGACCAACACATCTTCCCAACTTAATCAAAGCTGGTTTTCCCTTGAAACAACCCAAATGGGACACCAACACCTTTGAAGTTAGAATGCATCTGTCCACTTATGGCTAGGTTCTAATAGTGGGCATCTGAGTGTCCGCTAGGCAACCAACTAATTTGGCCAAGGTAAGAGAGATTATTCAAAGGCCTGATGAATCTCCCTCTATGTTTCTAGAGAGAATTAGGGAGGCATATAGGAGATATACTCCTTTCGATGCTCAGGCAGAGGATCAAAAGACATCTGTCAGGATGGCCTCTATTGGGCAAGCTGCCCTGGATATTAAAAGAAAGTTACAATGCTTAGATGGATTACAAGATATGACTTTGAGAGACTTAGTCACAGAAGACAAGAAAGTATACCTTAAGTGAGAAACTGAGGAAGACAAGGGAGCAAAGGGAGGATAAAAGAAACAAAAGACAGACTAAGGTGTTGACTAAGGTCCTGGTCACAACAACAGAAGGGCCAGAAATTAAGAAACAGGGAGACAGGAATGGATACCTGGTCCCATGCCAGAGGCCACCCCTGGCCTCAGAACAATGTGCCTACTGTGAAAAAAAAAGGACACTGGGCCAAAGAGTGCCGTAGAAAGAGAAAGCCACGCCAGTCAGCCATTCTGACTCTGGAGGATGACTAAGAAAGTCGCGGCTCAGATCCCCTCCCTGAGTTCAGGGCAACTTTTGAAGTGGAGGGGACCCCAGTAAACTTTGAAGTGGATACAGGGGCAATATACTCACCCCTAAGACCACTTTGGGCCCTCTATCAAATAAAAGGTCTCTAGTTCAAGGGGCTAATGGCAGTAAATATCTGGCTTGGACAACTAAGAGGATCATGGACCTGGGGAAAGGAAAAATAGATCACTCCTTCCTAGTAATCCCAGAATGCCGGGCCCCATTGATGGGCAGAGATCTGCTCACCAAGCTCCGGGCCAAAATAACTTTTCACCCTGAAGGCCCCCAAGTGGAATTTCTAAATCTTTCAGTAAAAACTCCTATAATCACAGCTCTAACTATGTCAGTAGAAAATGAACATCAACTCACTCACCTTGGTTAAAAGAAACTGCAGGTATTTCTGAAGTATCAAGAACAGAGTTTTCCACTAACTGACTCACAGCAAAAAGAAATAGCTGAATGGGTAAAAAAAGCCTGTCAAGTCCATCAAATGGTTAATGCTTACCCTTCCAAGCTTCCTGCAGGAAAGCACCTATGAGGATCCAGACCAGGACAATTCTGGGAAGTTGACTTTACTAAAATTAAGCCAGCAAGGTATGGACATAAATATCTCCTAGTCTTTGTAGATACATTTTTAGGATGGATTGAATCTTTCCCCACTAAAAAAGAAAAGAAAAAATAAAAGAAACAGCACAAAAGGTGGTCCAGAAGATCCTGGAAGATATTTTTCAAAGACACGGCCTGCCTAAGGTAATACCGTCTGATAATGCACCAGCGTTCGTGGCTCAGGTAAGTCAGGGGTTAGCCAAGAACCTGGGGATTAATTGGAAGTTATATTGTGCTAACAGACCCCAGAGTTCAGGACAGGTAGAAAGAATGAATAGAAGCATTAAAGAGGCCTTAATGAAATTAAGCTTAGAGACCAGCATAAAAGATTGGACTATGCTCCTGCCATATACAATGTTTCATGCAAGAAATACTCCCTCTGTTTTTTTGAGTAACCTCATCCCCTGTGAAATTCTCTAGGGTGCCTCTCCTCCAGTAAGTGACCTAAGCCCAACTGTAAGACCTAACGATCCCTTCCACACCCCCTTGCTTGACAGACTTAAACTCTTGAAAGAACTCAGAGATACCTGTGGAAACAGCTGGCCACTGCCTACCAAACTGGGGACGAGGGGACTCGACATCGATATCAAGTAAGAGACTTCATCTACGTAAGACGATATCAGGTGTCATCCCTGGAACCCTGCTGGAAAGGACAATACCAGGTGCTACTTATAACATCTACAGTGGTAAAGGTAGACAGAATCACTTCCTGGATCCATGCCTCTCATCTCAAGCCTGCGCCCTGTCCACACTCTGGCTAGAAACTGGAAAAGACTGGTAACACTTTCAAATTGCATATTCACCATGTGGATAAGGCTATAGAATCTCCCCTTCGCAACAAGTAGTCCTAACCCTCATCAGCCCGTGCAGCAGCGATGGCTGATCACAAATTCTACTGGAAAAGATGTATAATCTATCTTGCATACAGCCCCCTTAGGTACCTGGTGACCATCACTTTACCCAGACATTTGTCAGCTGGCTATAGGTCTTTCCTATTGGGATATTCCTGATGAAGAGGATTCCACTAAAATTCCATTAAATCCCTTCCGTACCATAGATAATGGAAACAAACATTATGGATGTAGGGACACACGAGCCAGATGCAGGTTGGCTAGCCTAGATTACTATGTTTGCCCGACCGACGATCAAAGCCACAAACAGCCATGAGTGTGTGGGGGGAAAGTCGACTTCTTCTGTAAGTAATGGGGATGTGAGCATACAGGGGCTGCCTGATGGAACCCAAACTCCTCATCAAATTCAGTGCACAGCATTGGCCATATTACGAATTAGATAACAAAAACCAATGGCTCCCAGAGGGGTCTCTAGATCCTCAAATTCTGCATGACCTTTTTAACATCTGCAAGTGCTCAAAAGGGTGAAAGGAGATTCCCCTATGTGGAGGCCTTTTCCCTCCTTCACTCACATCCTGAACTCTGCTTATCCAATAGATCCTCACCTTCAGCCTTCTGCTCCAGAGTCTCTGCTGTCACTCCCACTTCAGAAACCTGATTTCTTCCCTCCAATTAATAGATCAAAAACCCAAACCTTCGCTGGTTCTCAGACCATTGCCCCCTTGCTGAGTTAGCAGCTACTGAAGTACCCCTCCACCCACTCACTCCTCTCTTCTCCTGTCAGTGCCCACACCGGGTCCCACCAGGTCCTCTTTTCAGCTAACCCAAAGCTCAAACCAGCTGAGGAGAGTCCTCAGACCCCTATTCAAGATGTAATAAAAATGGCCTTTAAAGTTGCTTTGTCATCACTGAAAACAGTTTACTAAGAATTTAAAGTCCCTCACATGCGTTTTGGGATACTCACTTCCGTCTTCCCCTCTGCTCTACCTGTTCTACTGCTCAAGTTTTTGTTGCTAGGAAAATCCCAAACCATTTCTCAAATTATTCTTTTACATCCCTCCTTCCTCATTCTCAGATCCTCGGAGCTGCTCTCAGCCCCACCATCCCTGTCTTCCCCTTCTGTACCAGGCCCACTGAAAAGTCTTAACTGACCTTCTCCAGAAGTCTTCACCATGGCTGAGTTTTGGACTTTCATGAAAAGAGTCCCTGTAAAAGAGTTCAATGTAGTTAAACTTCCTCTTTTCATATTGCCCTGTTCTACTTGGCCACTGGCTAAAAAAATCAGCAATCCTTAGCTAGACACCCTCTTTCTAGTTTTTCACAAAAATATGTGAAAAAAGCCTTGGGCCTTGACCTGGGGCTTCAGAGAGATGGCTACATTTCTAAGTTAAAGAAGTTAGCAACTGGGCTCCGTGGTAACAGCTGTCAGGGGGAAAATAAGAAAGGGAAGAAAAAGCTCTTACCTTCCCAGGTGTCCTTGAAAAGTTAACTTGCCCAGAACTGAGGAAAAAAACAGAAACAAAAACTGCTTTTTTCAACTTCTGCAGACTGTGAACTTCTGAGCCCCTTCCCTTAAATGTTGGGTACAAAATTCTGAAACTACCTCAACTTGGGTTTCAGAGGATTACTTGATTACAACAGAATCAATGCCCTCTGAATCCGGTTGCAACCAAATAGGACAGTTTCCCTGTCTTCACTGCTATCTTAGGTGCCTTGCCTTGTCTGTCCCTACTACAGCATAATTCTATATACTTAAACATTGCTTATGTTTTCATGAAATGGTCAACAGATGTGATTAATTGTGTAATGGTGCAGATGTTTCCCAGAGTGCTCTATCACGACACAGTTTCATTTGAAGATCAAATAGGGGGGCATACAACCCTGTTCCACTGAAAATATATATCCCTCCCTTTAGCCATCCTATTAGGAATAGGAATTGCTGCACTGGTGGGCACGGGAACTACTGCCTTTGTCCATGGGACTCAACAAATGACAAAAAATATGACAGCAATAGACCAAAACGAAGATATTAGAAACCTCCATCAGAGCTTTGCATGAATCTTTAACCTCTCTCTCTGAAGTTGTTTTTCAGAACACTCGATGGTTGGACCTGCTCTTCATGAGAGAAGGGGGCCTTTGTGCTCCATTGAGGGAAGAATGTTGTTTGTATGCCGAGCATACTGGAGTTGTAATAAAATGTATGAGTAAATTAAAAAGACGTCTTGAAGAGCATCAACGATAGAGAGAGGCCCAAAAAGGGTGGTTTGAGTCTTGGTTCACACAGTCCCCCTGGTTAACTACGTTTTTATCAACCCTGGCCGGTCAAAAAATAATCCTCATATTATTGCTAACTATAAAACCCTGTTTTCTCAACCGTGTAATTTCTTTTCTCCAGGCTCAAATTGGACGAGTTAAACTTAAGGTAATACCCCACTAGCAGACATAGAATGTGACACCCCCAATGATCATTTTTATGATTAAAAGTAGCCAGAAGAAGAATTGGGGAATAAAAGGTTAATAAAATAGGTACTTGTCACTTCCTGTTTTTCTGTATGCTTAACAAAACACTGTTGAAATCTTAAG
Source organism: Callospermophilus lateralis (assembly GCF_048772815.1). Classification (NCBI taxonomy): domain Eukaryota; kingdom Metazoa; phylum Chordata; class Mammalia; order Rodentia; family Sciuridae; genus Callospermophilus; species Callospermophilus lateralis. The sequence goes on from NW_027513276.1 coordinate 1,439,387, forward strand.
AGATACTTGCAAATCTTGTTCCCAGTATGTGCTGTCCCCAACTGCCAAACTGCAGAATGTGCTCCCTGACCCAGTTCCACGCAAATCGCCCACTCGCCTTGATCCATCAATAAACTTCCCTCCCTGCCCTCTCCAGGTAAAGTATATAAGCTCTACTTAAGCTATTCTCAGGGCTGTCTGCTCTATTCAAGTGAGCTCTGAGCACCAGCATGCTGGACAGTCAATAAACTTTGGCTGTTGCATGAGATAGTCTATTGGTGGTCTCCTCCTGCAAAGCTCGCCTGACATTTACTAGGATGATTGAATGTAGAAGAGAACATCCAGTCAAATAGGGATAGTTTATAGAATTAGGAAGATGGTCAGTACGTTTAGGAAGAAGTGTGAGTATAGGATTTGGAACAAAAGTTCTTTAGCTATAGGGTTTCGATTAGAGAGTGAATGTTAATGTCTGCACAGGTGAAGAGTCGGTCACAATGATGAAGGGGGGAAATATGTAGGAAAGCAGATATAAATAGAGATATTAGAAAATCAGGCAAAGTATAAAGTGAGTGATAGGATTATACATTTTGAACAGGGTTGAGTTTGAATATATAATCTTAGGAAAAAACCAATATGTAGTCAACAATCGGATTGATATTTGAGAGCATTAGGCAAATTTCAGGTGGATGAATATTTCTGAGAATAATCTTGTGAATAGTTGATTATAAATCCACATACATGATCATGAACATATTTAGGGAGTGTAGATAAGACACATATATTTCATATTTTGAAAAATCTGGAGAGTACACAAGACAAAAAAAGTAGCAATGTGTATGTCAATCAAAATTCATCATAAAATATATATCATCCACAGATCTAAAAATATTCATTTTACTTAACATGGATTTATGTAAAATGTTGTTCAACTAGGAATCTCACCCATTATTGAATATTCAGTACCAACAGGGTTAAGTAGGAGTGATCTCGTCTCACAATTTGTATCTGCCAAGTCCACCAAATCACAAGAATATACATGTGGTACCAAGTAGGATTCTATATGTGCATATAAAAATACACATGCTGAATAGGCTACAGAAAAAGGGAGACAGGAATTCACATATTTGTTAAATTTAAAAATACATGGAGAACTATTTCAATAATCAATTGACTAGATCTATAACTCCTGCTCTGTATCATGCAGAAGGCAAGCCCAACTATACAACATGCCTCCACTGAACTGCTTGTATATCTATTCTGTTTGGGTTATTTTTCTCCATCATATTAGGATTAGTAGTCAGAGTCTGGTAGGGTATGGGTTAGTGTCAGGGATTCAGTATTTTGAATGGAAAATAGGAAATTGAATCCAATGTGTATGCAAACATATGCTACAGAAAAATCTTCCAACTCTCATCCAGAACAATGCCTTGACATTACCTTCGCCTCAAGTAAGACACAATTAGAGGAGAAGAGTTAAAAAAATCTGTCAATACCTATATGGAATGGAAAATGCTCCAGATTTCACACCATTGGAGCTGGTAGAGGAGTTTCTAAATGTAATGGACAGAGTAAACCCTCCACAAACATGGAGCTCTGCTGGTCTAAAGTTTTTTGAGAATTTGCCTTTGAGGTTGGGCACTTGAAATATATGTTGTTGTCAGGAGCTTTAGCTTACTTTGTAGTGAGAGCATCAAAGCTGGATTTGAATCTATGTGACCTGGATGACATGGTTACTTATTCTCCAATGTAATGAGGTAGCAGTGATGAATTCTCTCTTTGTAGGTAAACTGTGGCCTCTAAGGGATAAGTGTCTCCCCGTGTCGACTGTGAAGCCATTTGGTCATCCTCTAATTTTCGTGGTGTTTTTGATGCTGCTCTGGGAGTTTGGTATTTGCTTCACAAAATACAACGAGTTCAAATGAGACACAGTACTGGAGAGAGTTCTGTCAGGTGTGGGGGGAAGGGTCTGCAGGAGAATGCACCAACCAGTTTTATCCCACGTAGCTTGCCCCCTTGACAATAGCAACATGATTCAGAACATTGCCCTGAAACCTCTCCATATAACAAGATGCCTTTACATATAAGGGTTTCCTGGCTGCACCATGTCAGTCACAAGCCATTTGGAATCCAATGGTAGATCCTCATGGCACTACCACCGATGTTTTATCAAACACCTGCCCGCCACTGCTCTGGGCCACTACTCAGCAGGATCGAACTTACTGGCATCTCTGTTATACACCATTTTCATGAAACCCAGTCAATCAAGGCACTGTCTGGTATTCTCATGATCAGCAACAGGGCATCCAAAAGTTTTCCAGTGCCACCTGGTCATGGAAATTTCAAAAATTTCATGGTTTTTATCTAGCCATTTTTCAAAGATGAAGTTGGAGGCACTGTGGGTTTCTATTCATTCAGGAATCATTAAATGTTGAGGAAGCTCATTTCAATGAAAGCTCTGGAAAACTCTCACAGGCAAGGCTTCCCAAAGAGTGCCCAAAAAGGTCACATGAATCCAGGCCCATTGAGGTCTAAATGTGAGGCCCATGTGTGTTTTGACTCTCAACTCAGCCTTCCAAGTCTTTATAATAAATTCATGTTATATACGGGCTGAGATTCCCAGTGCTCTTTTGAAAGCCACCCTGGGCCTAGATCTCAGTTTCCAAGGACGACTCTCATGCGTGTCCTCCTAAAATCCCAACAAAATTCATGGCAATACTTCTCTGAGTTCAGTTCCACAACTCAGTATCTAAGGGGAATCAAACCAGAGTTCAAGCCTAGGTGGACCCAGTCATTTCTTCCAACCGAGACACAAATGACCAAAATTATAACCAAAACACTCCCACATGATACTAATCTTCTTCCATGTAGTCACTCATCATCACCTCTGGCTGAAGGTTTCCATCAGGGGCGCAGCCAAAGACAGTTTCCAAAATAAGCTTGCTTGCCCCTCATTTGCCTAAAGTCAGGATGTCCAGGACACCCTTCCTGTGAAACAGGAATGATCAAATAAGCATGCCTTAATACTGCTCTGTTTCTCCAATTTGAGGCCTACTGACTTTCAGATATAGATTCTTTATGTGATTTGGAGTCATGCGAAACCCCAAGCACCTCTGCAGGGCTTGGAAGAACTCATTTGACCCAAAGAATCTCTATTTTCACTTGATGGAGGTCAGGAACCTAACAGAGGAAGGCATGTGACTTCATCCACAATGACTGATCTTTTGGCTATTTTGGTTTGGGATGCACACATGGGATCATTCTTTAGATCCATCAGGTGCTGAGAATCTAAGTCACAGTCACACACAAGGCCAAGAGGCTAATTCAGCCACATCCCTTTCCAAAGCAATTAAGCAAAAAGCCACAGGTGATGCCCATTAATTTCCATTTCAAAACTATATTCTTCAGGCTTCACAAAGGGGTGGCCTGAGGCAAAGACCTTCCAGACATTCATTGCAACAGAAAAATAGTTAAGCAAAAGACCCAATCATGGTCTCTCCACTGAGACTTTCCTGGTCACACTGATATCCTACATTCAGGGCAACAGAAAAATATGTAAGAAAAGGTGCAAAACATGGTCTCTACACTGAGACTTTCCTGGTCACACTTATATCTGAGTTTTCTGAGAATCTCGCTATTATCTTCAGCTATCCAGTACATGGCCGTGTCACAGAGCTTGGAGGTGGTACATATCTTGGAAACAAAACCATGAGCCAATTCTGGAGAGTGGCCAGAATTCAGGAAGAAAACAGGAACTTAGGAAGATAGCAGGTGTTGCCCATGGATAAGACAAGTTGCAGTCCATTCACTAATTGGCTAGTATGAATTATGGGAAGATTTATACTAGACTAGACATCCATTAATGCATTATCTTTTCTAATGTCTACAACAACGAACACAGTGGGATACACAGACATAGGAATACTAGTCTTGTCAAACGACTTAGTAGAAACAGTCCACTCCAAACCAAACAAAGCGACTTTCCTACCTATTTTCAGAAGATGAGACAAAATAACAAACACACACCCACTGCCCACAAAGGCACCTCCTTCCCCCAAGTAGGTCTTTGACTATCCAGAGAGTCCTCTGACTGGTGGGCTAAACTATGTTCCCCAAAATGGCCTGTCTTCTATCAGATCTGGTTTCCTTGGCCAACTCTCTGAAGTTGTCAGAAAAAATTGGTGAGCCACTACCATCTTTCTCAGGAAAGGTCCCTCTTCAGAGCTCTCCTGGCATTTGTGCTTCCTCACATCAGTAGGTACCAAGAAAGACTGACTCTATTCTTGTTAAATCCAACCAAGTGAGCCCCCTGAGACTGGGACAGGGACTCCTTCTGGGTGCCTGGCTTCTTGGATACCAAGTTCAGAGAGTTGCATCAACAAGGAAATGACGTATGTCACTTTCTTTGGAACTGAATGAGGTCACTGCCCTGGCAACCACTTTATCCTAAAAGTTGCTTCCAAGGGTCCCATGAGATGGAACTGGCCCCTACTTCCTGTGACACTTTAACAAGTTGGAATGGTATATCAACCATAGGAACCTGGGTAAAACTCTCCACCCAGGCCTGGTTTGGTCCATCTTCTCTACAATAAGAAGAGAGAGGCTGATTCAGACACATTCCTTCATTCTGACCAGGTTGTTTGCCATGGAAGATGACTTTTGCTCTCTCAGGTCTTTCATACCTGCCTAAAACTTCTCCAGGTATCATTTCTGCATGGACCTTTGAGATTCTCGGGTAGAAGGTACCCTACTTTCCTGTACTGTAAGAAAAACTTTGTCCCTGCTCTTCTGTAAAATGAGATTGAGGGAACAGTGTATGTTTCGGGTTAATCACAGGTTCGATTTGGGTTATAAATCATTCTGTGCCATGAATAATGGTATTGGGAACCTACGATATGTACAAGAATATAGAGGTGAAATAAAAGTATGAAAACAGAAATCTAGGTATGATTTGAAGCCCAGAAAACCATTGGGCCCTTGACTGGTATACTTAGCTTTGAATTATGTTCTGCAAATATGTCTCAGATAATTTGATATACAATGGCATAGGACCTTGTACCTTGGATGATTGAATGTAGAAGAGAACATCCAGTCAAAAAGGGATAGTAGGTAGGATTAGGAAGATATTTGGTATGTTTAGGAAGAAGAGTGAGTATAGGATTTGCACCAAAAGTTCTTTCCCAATAGGGATTTGGTAAGAGAATGAATGTAAATGTCAGCACATATGAAGAGTCAGTAACTATAATGAGCTGGGGAATATATGTAGAAAAGCAGATATCAATAGAGACATTATGAAATCAGGCAAAGTATAAAATGAGTGATAGGATTAGACATTTTCTACAGGGTTGAGTTTCAGTATATAATCTTAGGAAGAAACAAATATGTAGTCACCAATAGGATTGACATTTGAGAGCATTAGGCAACCTAGACATGGATGTTTTAGTAATCCATGTACACTTTCCATTTCGGCTTTGGTACAATCATAAGTGTGACCTTTACATTTTTTGTTCAGAATATTACTGTGATAAAATGTATATGTAGATGTCACATGAGTATTTCTACCACCATTTCTGGAAGCAATATATTGAAGATGTAATATTAGTATTGGGGGTACAAAGAGGTGTACCCTGTGTCTATGAATATAGAGATAAATCATGAATTGACCATAAGTGAATAAATAATATAACTTGTTCCAACTTTAAATAATGGATTGAACTGATATCTGAGAAATTATAAGAAATCTTATATTGATATATAATCATTCATTCCAAACAGACATACATCTAATGGTAATATTAGTGTTTTGGTTTATCATGGAGAGTATGTGAGTTTTGCTTCAATAGTGATTATGAAAATTGAAAATAATATGTTTGGAAAGAATTCTCATTTAAAGACCAGTCAAGACACCCTGACAATACACGTGTTCTGAAGCAAGAAGTGATTAAAGTTGAAACAAATGCCTATAAATTTGTGAACTTGTGGATGAAATGTAAATCCTATGTTGTGCAAACACTGAAGAAAAAGTAATGTACCAGTGTTGAATACAAATAAACGTCAAATTACATATCATGTCCCATAGGAATCTACTTGCATTGATGTTAGACTGGGTTAGTTACTGTAGAATTATTAGCATTTGTATGCACCATTCACTGAAGTTAGTTTTCAGTACTAGTAAACAAATATATATTTCAGGTAGATGAATATGTCTGAAAATAATCTTGTGAAAAGTTGATTATGAATCCACATACATGAACATGAACAAATTTAGAGAGTGTATATAAGACACATATATTTTATATTTTGAAAAATCTGGAGAGTGTATTTATAGATACAAAAAAAACACATACAGACATTAAAAAGAAGCAATATATATGCCAATCAAAATTCATCATTAAATATATATCATCCACAGATGCAAAATATTTATTTTACTGAACATGAGCTAATGTATAATGTTGTTCTACTAGGAAGCTTGTAGGTTAAATTTTCAGTTCCAACAGCGTTTAAGAGTAGTAAACTCTTCTCACAACTTGTATCTGCCAAGTCAGCCACCTCACAAAAATGTACATGTGATACCAGGTAGGATTCTATATGTGCATATGAATATATATGAGTGAATAAGCTACAGAGAAAGGGGAACAAGAATACACATATCTGTTAACTTTAAAAAAACATGGAGGACTATTTCAATTAAAAATTGACTAAATTGATAACTCCTACCTTATATAATGCAAAAGGCAAGTCCAAGTATACAACATGCCTCCTCTGAACTGCTTGTATTTCTATTGTGTTTGGGTTACTTTTTCTCCTTTATATTAGGATGAGTAGTCTGACTCTAGTAGGTAGGTATTAGTGTCAGGGATTCAGTATTTCGAAAGGAAAATTGGAAAATGAATTTAATGTGTATGCAAATATGTGCTGCACAAATATCCTTCCACTCTCATCCAATGCAATGCCTTGTCAATACCTTCGCCAAAATTAAGACACAAATAGAGGAAAAGAGTTAGAAAATCAGTGAATACATATCTGAAATGGAAATGCTCTGGAATTCACAACTTTGGAGGTGGTAGAGGAGTTTCCAAAAGTAAAGGACAGGGTAAACAACCCACAAACATGAAGCTCTGCTGGCCTAAAAACTTTTTGAGAAACTGCCTCTGAGTTTGGGCACTTGAAATATATGTTGTTGTCAGGAGATTTGACTTCCTTTGTAGTGAGACCATCAAAGCTGGGTCTGCATCTATGTGACCTGGAGGACATGTCTTCTTATTTTCCAATGAAGATGAGCAGCAGTGCTGAATTATCTCTTTGAAGGTAAGCTGTGGCCACAGCGGACTAAGTGTCTCCCCGTGTTGACTGTGAAGCCATTTGGTCCTCGTCCACTTTTTGTGATGTTTTTGCTACTGAACTGGGAGTTTAGTATTTGCTTCATGACATACAAGGAGCTCAACTGGGACACAGTGCTGGAGGGAGTTCTGTCACGTGTGGTGGGCCACGGTCTGCAAGAGAATGCACCAACCATGCTTTTATTCCTCATAGCTTGCCCCATTGCCCCATTGTCCATATCAACCTGATTCTGAACATTGCCCTGAAACCTCTCCATATAACAAGATGCCTTTACATATAAGAGTCTGCTGGCTGCACCATGTCAGTAACATGCCATTTGGAATACAATGGTAGATCCTCATGGCCGTACCACTGAAGATTTATCACACACCTGTCCACCACTGCTCTTGGCCCACTACTCAGAAGGCTCCAACATACTGGAATCTCTGTTCTACACCATTTTCATGAAACCCAGTCATACAAGGATCTGTCTGGTATACTCATGATCAGCAATAGGACATCCAAAGGTTCTCCAGTGCCACCTGGTCATGGGAATTTCAAAAATTTCATGGTATTTATCTAGCCATTTTTCAATGATGAAGTTGGAGGCACTGTGGGTTTCAATTCATTCAGTAACCATTAAATGTTGAGGAAGCTCAATTCAATGAAAGCTCTGGAGAACTCTCACAGGCAAGGCTTCCGAAAGAGTGTCCAAAAGGTCACATGAAGCCAGGCCCATTGAAGTCTACAATGTGTGGCCTATGTGTGTTTCAACTCTCAAATATGGCTGCCATGTCTTTAAGAATAAAATCATGTGATATCCTGGCTGAGATTCCCAGGGCTCTGTGGAAAGCCACCCTGGGCCTAGATGTCAGTTTCCAAGGGCGACTCTCATGCATGGCCTCCTAAAATTCAAATAAAATTCATGGCAATACTTCTCTGAGGTCAGTTTCACAACTCAGTCTCTAAGGGGAATCACACCAGATTTCAAGCCCACGTGGACCCAGTCATTTCTTCCAACCGCCAAACAAATGACCAAAATTAAAACCAAAACATTTCCACATGTCCCTCATCTTCTTCCATATAGTCACCTCTGGCTGGAGGTTTCCATTAGGGGTGCAAACAAAGACAGTGTCCAAAAAATGCTCCCTTGCCCCTCATTTGCCTAAAGTCAGGGTGTCCTTGACACCCTTCCTGTGAACCAGGAGTGATCAAATAAGCCTGCCGTAAATACTGCTGTGTTTCTCCAATTTGAGTCCTACTGACTTTCAGGTATAGATTCTATATGTGATTTGGAGTCATGCGAAAACCCAAGCCCCTCTGCAGGGCTTGGAAGAACTCATTTGACACAAAGAATCCATATTTTCACTTGATGGAGGTCAGGAACCTAACACAGGAAGGCAAGAGACTTCATCCACAATGACTGATTTTTTGTCATTATGGTTTTGAACGCACACATGGAATCATTCTTTAGATCCATCATGTGCTTAGAATCTAAATCACAGCCACAAACAAGGCCAAGAGGCTAATTCAGCCACATCACTTTCGAAAGCAATAAAGCAAAGAGCCACAGGTGATGCCCATTCATTTCCATTTCAAAACTATATTCTTCAGGCTTCACAAAGGGGTGGCCGGAAGCAAAATCCTTCCAGATATTCAGTGCAAGAGAACAGTACTTAAACAAAAAGTCCAAAGCAGGGTCTCTCAACTGAGAGTTTCCTGGTCACACTGATATCTGAGTTATCTGAGATGCTCGCCATTCTCTTCAGCTCTCCAGTACATGGCCATGTCAGAGAGCTTGGAGGTGGTACATATCTTGTACACAAAACCATGAGCCGATTCTGCAGAGTGGCCAGAATTTAGGAAGAAACCAGCAACTTAGGAAGATAGCAGGTGTTTCCCATTGATAAGACAAGCTGCAGTTCATTCATATATTGGGCAGGATGAATTATGGGAAGATTTATACTAGACAGGACACATCCATTAATGCATTTTCTTTTCTAATGTGTACAACACCAGACACAGTGGGATACACAGACAAAGAAACACTCGCCTTGTCAAACGACTTACTAGAACAGTCCACTCAAAACCAAAAAAAAAACAAAACAAAACAAAAAAAAACGCCTTTCCTACCTATTCTCAGAACATGAGACAGAACCACAAACCCAAACCCACTCCCACAAAGGCACCTTCTTTCCCCAAGTAGGTCTGTGACAACCCAGAGTGTCCTCTGACTGGTGAGCCATACAATGTTTCCCCGAATTGGCCTGTCTTGTCTCAGATCTGGTCTCCTTGTCCAACTCTGTGAAGTTGAGAGGAGCCAGCGGTGAGCCACTACCTGTTTTCTCAGAAAAGGTCCCTCTTCAGAGCTCTACTGGCATTTGGCCATCCTCACATCAGTAGGTACCAAGAAAGGCTGACTTTGTCCTTGGAAAATCCAAACAAGTGAGCCCACTGGGACTGGGACTGGGACTGGGACTGCCACTGGGTGGCTTCTTGGATACCAAGTTCAGAGAGTTCCATCACCAAGGAAATGAGGTATGTCACTTTCTTTGGAACTGAATGAGGTGACTGCCTTGGCAACCACTTTGTCCTAACAGTTGCTTCCAAGAGTCCCAAGAGATGGAGCCAGCCGCTCCTTCTTGTGACACTTTCACAAGTTAGAATGGAATATAAACGATAGCCAAACGGGAACAGCTCTCCACACAGGCCTGTTTTGGTCAGTCTTCTCTACAATAGGAAGAGAGAGGCTGATTCAGACACGTCCCTTCGTTCTAACTAGGTTTTTTTTGCCATGGAAGATGACTTTTGCTCACTCAGGTCCTTCATACATGCCTACAACTTGTGCAAGTATCATTTCTGCATGGACCTTTGAGGTTCTCAGCAGGTGGACGGTCCCCTACTTTCCTGTATTGTAAGAACAACTCTGTTCCTGCTCTTTTGTGAAATGAGTTTGAGGGAACGGTGTATGTTTATGGTTAATAACAGGTTCGATTTGGGTTAGGAATCATTCTGTGCGATGAATAATAGTGTTGGAAACCTGTGATACTTACAAGAATATAGAGGTGAAATATAAGTATGAAAACAGAAATCTAGGTATGATTTGAAGCCCAGAAGGGCATTGAGCCCTTGATTGGGATACTTAGCTACGAATTATGTTCTGCAAATATGTCTCATATAATTCGATATACAATGGCATAGGACCTTGTACCTTGGATGATTGAATGTAGAAGAGAACATCCAGTCAAAAAGGGATAGTTTCTAGGATCATGAAGCTAGTCGGTAGGTTTAGGTGGAAGAGTGAGTATATGATTTGCACCAAAAGTTCTTTAGCAATAGGGTTTCGGTTAGAGACTGAATTTAAATGTCAGCACATATGAAGAGTCAGTCACTAGGATGAGCTGGGGAAAATATGCAGAAAAGCAGATATCAATAGAGACATTACAAAATTAGGCAAAGTATAAAGTGACTGATAGGATTAGACATGTTCAACAGTGTTGAGTTTCAATATATAATCTTAGGAAGAAACAAATATGTAGTCACCAATAGGATTGGCATTTGAGAGCATTACGCAACCTGGACATGGATGTTTTTAGTAATCCGTGTTCACTTTCCATTTAGGCCTTGGTACAATCATAAGTATGGCCATTAATTTTTTTGTCCAGAATATTACTGGGATAAAATGTATATGTAGATCAGGTGACATGAGTATTTCTTCCACCATTTCTGGGAGCAATAGATTAAAGACGTAAAATTAGTATTGGGGTTACAAAGAGGTGCAACCTGTGTCTATGAATATAGAGATAAAGCATGAATAGACCATACTGTGAATAAATAATATAACTTGTTCCAATTTTAAATAATGGATTTAACTGATATCTGAAAAATTACAGGAAATCTTATATTGATATACAATCATTCATTCCAACCAATTATACATCTAATTGTAATATTAGTGTTTTGGTTTATCATGAAGAGTGTGTGAGTTTTGCTTCAAAAGTGATTATGGAAATCGAAAATAATGTGTTTGGAAAGAAGTCTCATAAAAAGACCAGTCAGGAAACCTGGAGGAATACATATGTTGTGAAGCAGGAAGTGATTGAAAGTAAAACAAATGCCTATAAGTTTGCTAATTTGTGGATGAAATATATATCCAATGATGTGCATAAACTCATGAAATAGTAATGTACCAGTGTTGAGTAAAAATGAACGTCAAAATACACATCATGTCCCATAGGAATCTACTTGCATTGATATTAAACTGGGTCAGTTACTGTAGAAATATTAGGATTCTCGTGCATCATTCACCAAAGTTAGTATTCTTTTTTTTTAATTTTTATTTATGGTTGTTAAAAACATTACATAGTTCTTGATATATCATATATCGCATTTTGATTCAAGTGGGTTATGAACTCCCATTTTTACCCCGTGTACAGATTGCAGAATCACATCAGTTACACATCCATTGATTCACATATAGCCATACTAGTGTCTGTTCTATTCTGCTGCCTTTCCTATCCTCTACTATCCCCCCTCCCCTCCCCTCTCCTCCCCTCTTCTCTCTCTACCCACTCTACAGTAATAAATTTCTCCCCCTTGTATTATTTTTCCCTTTTCCCGCACTTCCTTTTGTATAAAATTTTGTATAACCCTGAGGCTCTCCTCCCATTTCCATGCAATTTCCCTTCTCTCTCCCTTTCCCTTCCACCTCTCATCCCTGTTTAGTGTTAATCTTCTTCTCATGCTCTTCGTCACTACTCTGTTCTTAGTTACTCTCCTTATATCAAAGAAGACATTTGGCATTTGTTTTTTAGGGATTGGCCAGGTTCACTTAGCATAATCTGCTCTAATGCCATCCATTTCCCTGCAAATTCTAAGATTTTGTCATTTTTAAATGCAGAGTAATACTCCATTGTGTATAAATGCCACATTATTTTTATTCATTCTTTCATTGAAGGGCATATAGCTTGGTTCCACAGTCTTGCTATTGTGAATTGTGCTGCTCTGAACATCGATGTAGCAGTGTCCCTGTAGCATGCTCTTTTTAGGTCTTTAGGTTTTAGACCGAGAAGGGGAATATCTGGGTCAAATGGTGGTTCCATTGCCAGCTTTCCAAGAAATCTCCATACTGCTTTCCCATTTGGCTGCACCAATTTGCAGTCCCACCAGCAATGTACAAGTTTACCTGTTTCCCCATATCCTCGACAGCACTTGTTGTTGTTTGACAATCTTACTGGAGTGAGATGGTATCTTAGGGTGGTTTTGATTCACATTTCTCTGACTGCTGGAGATGGTGAGCATTTTTTTATGTACTTGTTGATTGATTGTATGTCCTCCTCTGAGCAGTGTCTGTTCAGGTCCTTGGCCCATTTGTTGATTGTGTTATTTGTTATCTTATTGACTAATTTTTTGAGTTCTTTGTATACTCTGGATATTACGGCTCTATCTGAAGTGTGAGGAGTAAAGATTTGTTCTTAGGATGTAGGCTCCCTATTTACCTCTCTTATTGTTTCTTTTGCTGAGAAAAAACTTTTTAGTTTGAGTAAGTCCCATTTGTTGATTCTAGCTATTAACTCTTGTGCTATGGGTGTCCTATTGAGGAATTTGGAGCCCGACCCCACAGTATGTAGATCATAGCCAACTTTTTCTTCTATCAGGCGCCGTGTCTCTGATTTGTTATCAAGCTCCTTGATCCATTTTGAGTTAACTTTTGTGCATGGCGAGAGAAAGGGATTCAGTTTCATTTTGTTGCATATGGATTTCCAGCTTTCCCAGCACCAATTATTGAAGATGCTATCCTTCATCCATTGCATGCTTTTAGCCCCTTTATCAAATATGAGATAGTTGAAGTTTTGTGGATTGGTTTCTGTGTCCTCTAATCTGTACCATTGTTCCACCCGCCTGTTTTGGTACCAGTATTATGCTATTTTTGTTACTATTGCTCTGCAGTATACTTTGAAGTCTGATATCGCTATATCGCCTGATTCACACTTCCTGCTTATCATTGTTTTTGCTATTCTGGGTCTTCTATTTTTCCATATGAATTTCATGATTGCTTTCTCTTTTTCTACAAGAAATGCCATTAGGATTTTGATTGGCATTGCATTAAACCTATAGAGAACTTTTGGTAATATCGCCATTTTGATAATGTTAGTTCTGCCTATATATGAACAGGGTACATTTTTACATCTTTTAAGATCTTCCTCTATTATTCTCTTTAGGGTTCTGTAGTTTTCATTTTATGAGACTTGCACCTCTTTTGTTAGGCTGATTCCCAATTATTTTTTTTAGGATATTGTGAATGTAGTGGTTGTCCTCATTTCCGTTTCAGAGGATTTTTTGCTGATATACAGGAATGCCTTTGATTTATGCGTGTTGATTTTATATCCTGCCACTTTGCTGAATTCATTCATTAGCTCTATTAGTTTCTTTGTAGACCCTTTTGGGTCTGCTAGGTATAGAATCATGTCATCTCTAATAGTGATAATTTAAGTTCTTCTTTTCCTATTTTTATGGCTTTAATTTTTTTGTCTGTCTAATTGCTCTCGCCAGTGTTTCACGAACTATGTTGAACAGAAGTGGTGAAAGAGGGCATCCCTTTCTTGTTCCAGATTTTAGGGGGAATGCCTTCAATTATTCTCCATTCAGAATGATGCTAGCCTGAGGCTTAGCAGAGATTGCTTTTACAATATTGAGGTATGTTCCTGTTACCCCTAGTTTTTCTAGAGTTTTGAACATAAAGGTATGCTGTACTTTGTCGAATGCTTTCTCTGCATCTATCGAGATGATCATATGGTTCTTATTTTTAAGTCTATTGATGTGGTGAATAACATTTATTGATTTCCCTATATTGATCCAGCCTTGCATCCCACGGATGAGTCCTACTTGATCATGTACACAATTTTTTTGATATGCTTTTGTATCTGATTTGCTAGAATTTAATTGAGGATTTTTGCCTCTAGGTTCATTAGAGATATTGGTCTGTAGTTTTCTTTCTTTAAAGTGTCTTTTTCTGGTGTAGGAATCAGGGTGATGGTGGCCTCATAGAATGAATTTGGAAGTTCTCCTTCTTTTTCAATTTCCTGAAATAGCATGAAAAGCATTGGTATTAGTTCCTCTTTAAAGGTTGTGTAAAACTCTGCTGTATACCCATCGGGTCCTGGGCTTTTCTTACTTGGTAGTGTTTTGATGGTTTCTTCTATTTCCTCAATTGATATCGGTCTGTTTAGGTTGTCTATAACCTCCTGACTCAATCTGGGCACATCAAATGACTTAAGAAATTTATCGATGCCTTCACTCTCTTCTATTTTTTTGGAGTATAAAGATTCAAAATATTTTCTTATTATCTTCTGTATTTCTGAAATATCTCTTGTGATATTGTCTCTTTCATCCCGTATGCTAGTAATTTGAGTTCTCTCTCTTTTTTTCTTCATTACCATGGATAAGGTTCTGTCGGTTTTATTTATTTTTTCAAAGAACCAAATGGGTTGACGTGTCCACCGCACTGGCAGGCTGCTGGGCCTGTTTCTGCATTCGGTTGCAGATCTGCCTACCTTGCGGGAGTGGGTGTTGGCTCTGCTTTGCCCCTTCTCCAATTGGGGTGTCGTGACATTCTATGAGGCCACCATCACCCTGATTCCTACACCAGAAAAAGACACTTTAAAGAAAGAAAACTACAGACCAATATCTCTAATGAACCTAGAGGCAAAAATCCTCAATTAAATTCTAGCAAATCAGATACAAAAGCATATCAAAAAAATTGTGTACATGATCAAGTAGGACTCATCCGTGGGATGCAAGGCTGGATCAATATAGGGAAATCAATAAATGTTATTCATCACATCAATAGACTTAAAAATAAGAACCATATGATCATCTCGATAGATGCAGAGAAAGCATTCGACAAAGTACAGCATACCTTTATGTTCAAAACTCTAGAAAAACTAGGGGTAACAGGAACATACCTCAATATTGTAAAAGCAATCTCTGCTAAGCCTCAGGCTAGCATCATTCTGAATGGAGAATAATTGAAGGCATTCCCCCTAAAATCTGGAACAAGAAAGGGATGCCCTCTTTCACCACTTCTGTTCAACATAGTTCGTGAAACACTGGCGAGAGCAATTAGACAGACAAAAAAATTAAAGCCATAAAAATAGGAAAAGAAGAACTTAAATTATCACTATTAGAGATGACATGATTCTATACCTAGCAGACCCAAAAGGGTCTACAAAGAAACTAATAGAGCTAATGAATGAATTCAGCAAAGTGGCAGGATATAAAATCAACACGCATAAATCAAAGGCATTCCTGTATATCAGCAAAAAATCCTCTGAAACGGAAATGAGGACAACCACTACATTCACAATATCCTAAAAAAAATAATTGGGAATCAGCCTAACAAAAGAGGTGCAAGTCTCATAAAATGAAAACTACAGAACCCTAAAGAGAATAATAGAGGAAGATCTTAAAAGATGTAAAAATGTACCCTGTTCATATATAGGCAGAACTAACATTATCAAAATGGCGATATTACCAAAAGTTCTCTATAGGTTTAATGCAATGCCAATCAAAATCCTAATGGCATTTCTTGTAGAAAAAGAGAAAGCAATCATGAAATTCATATGGAAAAATAAAAGACCCAGAATAGCAAAAACAATGATAAGCAGGAAGTGTGAATCAGGCGATATAGCGATATCAGACTTCAAAGTATACTGCAGAGCAATAGTAACAAAAATAGCATAATACTGGTACCAAAACAGGCGGGTGGAACAATGGTACAGATTAGAGGACACAGAAACCAATCCACAAAACTTCAACTATCTCATATTTGATAAAGGGGCTAAAAGCATGCAATGGATGAAGGATAGCATCTTCAATAATTGGTGCTGGGAAAGCTGGAAATCCATATGCAACAAAATGAAACTGAATCCCTTTCTCTCGCCATGCACAAAAGTTAACTCAAAATGGATCAAGGAGCTTGATAACAAATCAGAGACACGGCGCCTGATAGAAGAAAAAGTTGGCTATGATCTACATACTGTGGGGTCGGGCTCCAAATTCCTCAATAGGACACCCATAGCACAAGAGTTAATAGCTAGAATCAACAAATGGGACTTACTCAAACTAAAAAGTTTTTTCTCAGCAAAAGAAACAATAAGAGAGGTAAATAGGGAGCCTACATCCTAAGAACAAATCTTTACTCCTCACACTTCAGATAGAGCCGTAATATCCAGAGTATACAAAGAACTCAAAAAATTAGTCAATAAGATAACAAATAACACAATCAACAAATGGGCCAAGGACCTGAACAGACACTGCTCAGAGGAGGACATACAATCAATCAACAAGTACATAAAAAAATGCTCACCATCTCCAGCAGTCAGAGAAATGTGAATCAAAACCACCCTAAGATACCATCTCACTCCAGTAAGATTGTCAAACAACAACAAGTGCTGTCGAGGATATGGGGAAACAGGTAAACTTGTACATTGCTGGTGGGACTGCAAATTGGTGCAGCCAAATGGGAAAGCAGTATGGAGATTTCTTGGAAAGCTGGCAATGGAACCACCATTTGACCCAGATATTCCCCTTCTCGGTCTAAAACCTAAAGACCTAAAAAGAGCATGCTACAGGGACACTGCTACATCGATGTTCAGAGCAGCACAATTCACAATAGCAAGACTGTGGAACCAAGCTATATGCCCTTCAATGAAAGAATGAATAAAAATAATGTGGCATTTATACACAATGGAGTATTACTCTGCATTTAAAAATGACAAAATCTTAGAATTTGCAGGGAAATGGATGGCATTAGAGCAGATTATGCTAAGTGAACCTGGCCAATCCCTAAAAAAACAAATGCCAAATGTCTTCTTTGATATAAGGAGAGTAACTAAGAACAGAGTAGTGACGAAGAGCATGAGAAGAAGATTAACACTAAACAGGGATGAGAGGTGGAAGGGAAAGGGAGAGAGAAGGGAAATTGCATGGAAATGGGAGGAGAGCCTCAGGGTTATACAAAATTTTATACAAAAGGAAGTGCGGGAAAAGGGAAAAATAATACAAGGGGGAGAAATTTATTACTGTAGAGTGGGTAGAGAGAGAAGAGGGGAGGAGAGGGGAGGGGAGGGGGGATAGTAGAGGATAGGAAAGGCAGCAGAATAGAACAGACACTAGTATGGCTATATGTGAATCAATGGATGTGTAACTGATGTGATTCTGCAATCTGTACACGGGGTAAAAATGGGAGTTCATAACCCACTTGAATCAAAATGCGATATATGATATATCAAGAACTATGTAATGTTTTTAACAACCATAAATAAAAATTAAAAAAAAAGAATACTAACTTTGGTGAATGATGCACGAGAATCCTAATATTTCTACAGTAACTGACCCAGTTTAATATCAATGCAAGTAGATTCCTATGGGACATGATGTGTATTTTGACGTTCATTTTTACTCAACACTGGTACATTACTATTTCATGAGTTTATGCACATCATTGGATATATATTTCATCCACAAATTAGCAAACTTATAGGCATTTGTTTTACTTTCAATCACTTCCTGCTTCACAACATATGTATTCCTCCAGGTTTCCTGACTGGTCTTTTTATGAGACTTCTTTCCAAACACATTATTTTCGATTTCCATAATCACTTTTGAAGCAAAACTCACACACTCTTCATGATAAACCAAAACACTAATATTACAATTAGATGTATAATTGGTTGGAATGAATGATTGTATATCAATATAAGATTTCCTGTAATTTTTCAGATATCAGTTAAATCCATTATTTAAAATTGGAACAAGTTATATTATTTATTCACAGTATGGTCTATTCATGCTTTATCTCTATATTCATAGACACAGGTTGCACCTCTTTGTAACCCCAATACTAATTTTACGTCTTTAATCTATTGCTCCCAGAAATGGTGGAAGAAATACTCATGTCACCTGATCTACATATACATTTTATCCCAGTAATATTCTGGACAAAAAAATTAGTGGCCATACTTATGATTGTACCAAGGCCTAAATGGAAAGTGAACACGGATTACTAAAAACATCCATGTCCAGGTTGCGTAATGCTCTCAAATGCCAATCCTATTGGTGACTACATATTTGTTTCTTCCTAAGATTATATATTGAAACTCAACACTGTTGAACATGTCTAATCCTATCAGTCACTTTATACTTTGCCTAATTTTGTAATGTCTCTATTGATATCTGATTTTCTGCATATTTTCCCCAGCTCATCCTAGTGACTGACTCTTCATATGTGCTGACATTTAAATTCAGTCTCTAACCGAAACCCTATTGCTAAAGAACTTTTGGTGCAAATCATATACTCACTCTTCCACCTAAACCTACCGACTAGCTTCATGATCCTAGCAACTATCCCTTTTTGACTGCATGTTCTCTTCTACATTCAATCATCCAAGGTACAAGGTCCTATGCCATTGTATATCGAATTATATGAGACATATTTGCAGAACATAATTCGTAGCTAAGTATCCCAATCAAGGGCTCAATGCCCTTCTGGGCTTCAAATCATACCTAGATTTCTGTTTTCATACTTATATTTCACCTCTATATTCTTGTAAGTATCACAGGTTTCCAACACTATTATTCATCGCACAGAATGATTCCTAACCCAAATCGAACCTGTTATTAACCATAAACATACACTGTTCCCTCAAACTCATTTCACAAAAGAGCAGGAACAGAGTTGTTCTTACAATACAGGAAAGTAGGGGACCGTCCACCTGCTGAGAACCTCAAAGGTCCATGCAGAAATGATACTTGCACAAGTTGTAGGCATGTATGAAGGACCTGAGTGAGCAAAAGTCAACTTCCATGGCAAAAAAACCTAGTTAGAACGAAGGGACGTGTCTGAATCAGCCTATCAGCCTCTCTCTTCTTATTGTAGAGAAGACTGACCAAAACAGGCCTGTGTGGAGAGCTGTTCCCGTTTGGCTATCGTTTATATTCCATTCTAACTTGTGAAAGTGTCACAAGAAGGAGCGGCTGGCTCCATCTCTTGGGACTCTTGGAAGCAACTGTTAGGACAAAGTGGTTGCCAAGGCAGTCACCTCATTCAGTTCCAAAGAAAGTGACATACCTCATTTCCTTGGTGATGGAACTCTCTGAACTTGGTATCCAAGAAGCCACCCAGTGGCAGTCCCAGTCCCAGTCCCAGTCCCAGTGGGCTCACTTGTTTGGATTTTCCAAGGACAAAGTCAGCCTTTCTTGGTACCTACTGATGTGAGGATGGCCAAATGCCAGTAGAGCTCTGAAGAGGGACCTTTTCTGAGAAAACAGGTAGTGGCTCACCGCTGGCTCCTCTCAACTTCACAGAGTTGGACAAGGAGACCAGATCTGAGACAAGACAGGCCAATTCGGGGAAACATTGTATGGCTCACCAGTCAGAGGACACTCCGGGTTGTCACAGACCTACTTGGGGAAAGAAGGTGCCTTTGTGGGAGTGGGTTTGGGTTTGTGGTTCTGTCTCATGTTCTGAGAATAGGTAGGAAAGGCGTTTTTTTTTTTTTTGTTTTGTTTTTTTGGTTTTGAGTGGACTGTTCTAGTAAGTCGTTTGACAAGGCGAGTGTTTCTTTGTCTGTGTATCCCACTGTGTCTCGTGTTGTACACATTAAAAAAGAAAATGCATTAATGGATGTGTCCTGTCTAGTATAAATCTTCCCAAAATTCATCCTGCCCAATATATGAATGAACTGCAGCTTGTCTTATCAATGGGAAACACCTGCTATCTTCCTAAGTTGCTGGTTTCTTCCTAAATTCTGTCCACTCTGCAGAATAGGCTCACGGTTTTGTGTACAAGACATGTACCACCTCCAAACTCTCTGACATGGCCAAGTACTGGAGAGCTGAAGAGAATGGCGAGCATCTCAGAAAACTCAGATATCAGTGTGACCAGGAAACTCTCAGTTGAGAGACCCTGCTTTGGACTTTTTGTTTAAGTACTGTTCTCTTGCACTGAATATCTGGAAGGATTTTGCTTCTGGCCACCCCTTTGTGAAGCCTGAAGAATATAGTTTTGAAATGGAAATGAATGGGCATCACCTGTGGCTCTTTGCTTTATTGCTTTCGAAAGTGATGTGGCTGAATTAGCCTCTTGGCCTTGTTTGTGGCTGTGATTTAGATTCTAAGCACATGATGGATCTAAAGAATGATTCCACCTAGGTATGGTTTGGTCCATCTTTGCCACATTAAGAAAAGAGAGGCTGATTCAAACACGTCCCTTCGTCCTGACTAGGTTGTTTGCCATAGAAGATGACTTTTGCTCTCTCAGGTCCTTCATAGCTGCCTATATCTTCTCCAGGGATCATTTCTGCATGGACCTTTGAGGTTCTCAGCAGGTGGAAGATCCCCTACATTCTGTATTGTAAGACCAGCTCTGGCCCTGCTCTTCTATAAAGTTAGATTGAGGGAACTGTGTATGGTTAGGTTTAATACCTGGTTCAATTTGGGTTATGAATCATTCTGCGGGATGCATAATGGTATTGGGAACCTGCGATATTCACAAGAATATATAGGTGAAATATAAGTATGAAAACAGAAATCTAGGTAAGATTTGAAGCCCAGAGGGCATTGGGCCGTTGATTGGGATACTTAGCATTCAATTACGTTCTGCACAGATGTCTCAGATAAATCGATATACAATGGCATAGGACCTTGTACCTTGGATGATTGAATGTTGAAGAGAACATCCAGTCAAAAAGGCATAGTCAGTAGGATTAAGAAGATAGTCGGTAGGTTTAGAAAGACGAGTGAGTATAGGATTTGGACCAAAAGTTCTTTAGCAACAGGGTTTCGGGTAGAGAGTGAATGTAAACGTGAGCACATGTGAAGAGTCAGTCACAATGATGAACTGGGGAAAATATGTCAGAAAGCAGATATCAACAGAGACATTAGGAAATCAGGCAAAGTATAAAGTGAGTGATAAGATTAGATATTTTCAATATGGTTGAGGTTGAATATATAATCTTAGAAAGAAACAAATATGTAATTACGAATTGGATTGACATTTGAAAGCATTAGGCAATATGAACATGGATGCTTTTAGTTGTCCTTGCTCAGTTTCCATTTAGGCTTTGGTAGAATCTTAAGTGTTATCTTTGCTTTTTTTGTCCAGAATATTACTGTGATAAATGTATATGTAGATCAGGTGACATGAGTATTTCTTCCACCATTTTTTTTAGGAATAATTGGAAGACGTATAAATTAGTCTTGGGGGTACAGAAAGGTGTAACCTTTGTTTATGAATACAGAGATAATGCATGAATAGTCCATACTGTGAATAAATAATATAACTGAATCTACTTTAAATAATGGATTGAATTATTATCTGAAATTATATATGAAATCATATATTGATATACAATCATTCATTCCAACCAGTTATACAACTAATGGAAATATTAGTGTTATGGTTTATCATGAAGGGTGTGTGAGTTTTGGTTCAAAAATGATTATGGAAAACGAAAATAATGACTTTGGAAAGAAGCCTCATTAAAAGACCAGTGAAGAAACATGGAGAAATACATGTGTTCTGAAGTAGGAAGTGATTGTAAGTAAAAAAAATGCCTATGAATTTGTGAACTTGTGGATGAAATACATATCCTATCATGTGCATAAACTGAAGAAATAGTAATGTACCAGTGTTGAATAAAAATGAACATCAAAATGCATATCATGTCCCATAGGAATCTACTTGCATTGATGTTATACTGGATCAGTTACTGTAGAAATATTAGGATTTGTATGCACCATTCACTGAAGTTAGTTGTCAGTACTAGGAAAGAAATATGTAGTTCAGGTAGATGAATATTTGTGAGAATAATCTTGTGAAATTTTGATTATAAATCCACACATATGAATATGAATGAATTTAGGGAGTGTATAATAAGACACATATATTACATATTTTGATAAATCTGTAGAGTGTGTATATATATATACAGACACACACACACACACACACACACACACACACACACACACACAACCAGATATTAAAAACTAGCAAAATATATGCCGATCAAAATTCATCATGAAATATATATCATAAAGATCCAAAAATATTCTTTTGACTGAACATGGGTTTATGTATAGTGTTGTTCTACTGGGAAGCTCACCCATAGGTTGAATTTTCAGTTCCAACACCATTTTGGAAGAGTGATGTCTTCTCACACTTTGTATCTGCCAAGTAATGTAACTCACAAGAATGTACGTGTGATCCCCGTAGGATTCTATTTGTGCATATAAAAATACATGTGCTGAATAAGCTCCAGAGAAAGGGAGACAGTAATTCACATATTTGTTAACTTTGAAAACACATGGAGAACTATTTCAATTAAAAATTGACTAGATTTATAACACCTACCCTTTCTCATGCAAAAGTCAATTTCAACTCTGAACTGCGTGTATTTATATACTGTTTTGGTTATTTTTCTCTATCATATTAGGATTAGTAGTCAGAATCTAGTAGAATATGGGTTAGTGTCAGGTATTCAGAAATTCGAATGGAAAATAGGAAAATTAATCTAATATGTATGCAAATATGTGCTACAAAAAATCTTCCCACTCTCATCCAGAACAATGCCTTGACATTACCTTCGCCCCAAGTTAGACACATTTAGAGAAGAAGAGTTAAAAAATCTGTGATTACATTTCTGGAATGGAAAATGCTCATGAGTGCACAAAATTGGAGGTGGTATAGGAGTTTCTAAAAGTAAGGACAGGGTACACACTCCACAAACATGGAGCTCTGCCAGCCTAACACTTTTTGAGAAACTGCCACTGAGGTTGTGCAGTTGAAATATATGTTGTTGTCAGGAGTTAAGTTTCCTTTGCAGTGACACCCTCAAAGCTGGGTGTGCGTCTCTGAGACCTTGAGGACATAGTTTCTTATTTTCTAATGTACACGAGGCAGCAGTGCTGAAGTCTCTCTTTGTAGGTTAACTGTGGCGACTGGGGCTTAGTTTCTCCCCATGTGGAATGTGAAGCCAATTGGTCATCCTCCACTTTTTGTGGTGTTTCTATCTGCTGCACTGGGAGTTTGGTATTTGCTTCTTGAAATACAACAGTTCAACTGGTACACCGTGCTGGAGGGAATTCTGTCAAGTGTGGTGGGTCAGGGTCTGCAAGAAAGTGCACCATCCAGGCTTCGCTGAAACTTTAGTGACACACCATAAATTTTGGCCTTCCCTGGCCAGACAACGACCCTCTCTGAGGCTCTAATTGTCCTCATAATTTCTGATATTGGGACCAGCAAAAATAAATAAATAAACTACCATTTGTGTCATGCTTGTCAAAGTTCTGTTTTCTGTAACCCCCCTTTTGTGTAACTTTCTGGGCCATATAGCTGGGCTATAGGAAAGGCGGGGTTGCTGTTTTGTTCCTGCCGTTTTGGGAGGGAGAGGCAGCCCAGCTGGTTGACATAATAAGCTTGCCTCAATTTGATTTTAGTTGGAGTCAGTGTTCTTTTTTTGCTTTCTCATCTAACCTTTTTGAGTTTCCCAGCAAGATGACCCAGCCGACCAGATCACAAGACCAGACTGCTGGAAATTCTGAATCTGGCCTTCCCTCCAGGGCTCCGGGCTGGAGAGCCACTCTAGGGGGTGCACATCTTGAGATGTTCCAAGGCCTTTGAGTGAGCGTTCGGTCCCAGGTGCACTGCAGTGAACCACCTCACTAAAACTATTAGCAAGTACCTGGTGGAGGAGGCCTCAATAATTAAGTGCTGCCTTTATAACATCAGATATCCGTTAAAGAAAGATCTGTTCTGATGACATAGAGGTGTCCTGGGGAGGCTCACATATACTCCTTTTTGGGACAGTAATGAGAATCATTCTGTCTTCTGTTCTGTTCTGTAGGGAATTCCTCTGGAATGGTAGAGAGGTGCTGACTGGCATGCACGCGGTCCTACTTCGGAGCTTTAGCAAGACGTTGCATTGCTCCTCTGTTTTTCTGTTTCGAGTCCGGGTTTCTGTTTTTTGTGTTTTGTTCTGTGTTCTATGTTTTTCTTGTTTGTTTTGTTCTGTGATTTCTGTGGCAAAATCTTAACTATATTGGACGTGAAAATGGGTAACAAAGCAAGTAAAACTGACATCCCTTTGGACTGTGTTTTAAGGAACTGCGATGAACTTTACCCCCATTTGTTAAGCAGAATGAGAGAAGCCCCTAGCTGGGTGCCTGGAGCACACCCACTGAAGAGGACAATGCCTGCTGTGGACCTGAGAACTGAGTATCTCCCAGGTTAAAAAGTGAATCTCCATTAAAACCCCTTGTCCCTCCAGATCCAGAGAGTCACAACATTTGGGCAGAGTCCCCTGTGTTTTTCCTTTGTTACCAAAGCAATAACCCCCCCCCCTTTTTCTTTTTCTAAAAACCTTGTCCTCATTATTAAATTGGCATTAATTGGCTTCAAGGTCAGGAGCCGAACTTTAAGTTACAAATTTTGCTACATCCCCCCCCCCCGCTTAGTCCCGGAACTTTTTTAGAACTGACTACTTAAATGTTAGTAAAGTAAATGTAGCATGCTTGGGGTGGATCCAAACCAGAGTAGCTGATCCTGTAAGTAAAAGGAGGGACTGAGGGACTCCCAGCAGCTGCCGAAGCCCTGTTGCTTCAGGGAATTCCCTCCTTTCTTCCCTGCACTGTAAGGATTATGCCACCTCTGTCTTCTAAAAAAGAGAAAAAGAAAAAGAGGACACTAAATGCATTAAAGTCACCATGGAGACCCTTGATTGTACATTTCAGGTTGCCCCTCTTTTAAAACATCTGGTCCCCCCCTGTTGACATCTATGGTGCCACTGGTGTAGGAGATTTTTCTCTTATCTGCTCTGGTTTAAAGGGTTCTGTCTGACAGCCACAGTCTGGACCTCCTTTCTGTCTGTCTTGTGTCTTTGTTTCTGGCCCTTTAAGACACGTGCAATAATGTGTTGATATTATAAATTGTTTTTGGGGAATGATCTTAGCTGAATGTGTGTCTAAATGATGATGTTTTATTGTAACAATCTGGTATCTGAATGGGTTTTTGAAGCATTGCACAATCTTGCAGTTAAAAGTCGGGTTTAGGTAATTGTTTAGTTTATGATTTCAGATAATTCATGCCAGAGAACTTAAATACTAAGGAATGAAAATTAAAGAACTCTACTTCCAAGTTGGCAAGTAACTTCCCAATCACTCAGTCTTTTTTTTTCACCAATTTTGAATTGGGTAGCCTGGGAAAATGTCACTTTGTGCACCAGAGCATTAATCTGGACAAGTATTGTAATTCATAGTATGATATCTGTTGACAAAACAAGATGTAAAGATATAAAATTTTGTGAATTGTATCTTAAACTTGTACCATAATTTTCAACATCCGAACCTGAAAATTATGGTTAAAATGCCTTAGGCCTGAGGTGTCTGCTCAGAATAGCAGTTTTTTCTTCCTCCTTCCAGACCTCAGCCATGATTTATTTTGAAAGGCAAATGAAAGAAGCCTGCAAGATTATTAGGAGACTGATCTGAGGCCTAAGAAAAAAAAGGTAAATTGTATGGTATTTACTAATTACTGACCAGTCATTTTTTCTAGGACTCTTATTTTTTTCCTTAGATACTTTATTTTTTTTTTTTGAGCTCATGATTTTGATCATACAGACCTAGGTTAATGTTTTTCTGATCAGTACTATCTTTGACCAACTTTGGAATTTTTGAAACATTGCAATGGAGATTTCACCTGCGAAAATCTAAAAGGCCTTTACTATTATTACGTGTGCTCAATTTTGTTATGTGTTGTATGTCTATATATACATATGTCCGTATATCATATATATGATACACAAATTAACATATATAAGGAGCACTCATAAAAAAAGCGCTCATATAAACAAATTTTAAAAAGTGGATCCAAAGGTCTTTAATTCACGTGATTTAAATGGTTCAATTAAATTGGATAAATAGATAAAAATAAATGTTTTTAAATTTAAGCTTTCAAGTTTTTCTAGGTATTCAAAAATCAAATAAAATGTTAATATCTACAAAATGTCTAATATGCCTTGGTTCTAGGACTTTTCCTTCAACATAAAAATGGTTTACACTCTTCAATACATTTGTCTAATATTTTGATAAATAAGTAAAGTAAATTTGATATGGGATTACTCATTCATGAGTACTTTTGTTAGATATCTGATTGACTTCCTAACGTCTGTATAAGTTTGACTAAAGTCTGTAAAGGATAGTAAAATCAATCATGTGTTAAAGAGACAAAAATTTCTTAAAACATAAGTTTACCCATAGCATTGTGTTTATTAAGTTTTATTTTTTCTAGAGCAAGCAACCATAGAAATTAAACAACTGAT
The DNA here is from genome assembly GCF_048772815.1 of Callospermophilus lateralis. Lineage (NCBI taxonomy): Eukaryota > Metazoa > Chordata > Mammalia > Rodentia > Sciuridae > Callospermophilus > Callospermophilus lateralis. Next base: position 1,466,065 of record NW_027513276.1, read on the forward strand.
TAAATTAGAACTGTTATTTTAGAGCACTGTATTGCCATTTCTTTAAAAGCTAAACTTGGTTAATGTAGAAACATCAATGTAATTGTGATGCTACTAATGTGCTCATATCAGGTATGCAAGTCTGTAAGGTAAAAAATTTAAAAGAGGATTATATCAAGCTAGTGTTCTGAAGTTGTACGGTAAAAAATGTATTGGGGATTTATTCACCTGTTACCAATAAGATATGCAAAGTTTTATGTTACTTTTTACATTGGGGAACAATTTAAATGTATTTTATGTTAATTAGAGCCTAATCTATGTAAAGGTTAAAGACTTTCAGCATTTCTTTAATTCATGTTTTAAAAGTGATATTATATGTTGTTAGCTAATGTTCATGTGACCTCAAACAATTTATGTAAACTTAGTAAAATAATATTTAAAAAATAAAGATCAGCTTTAGAACTAAAACACTTAATATTTATAAAGAGCCCTGAATTACCTGAGATAAGGCTGTGTGTCCCATCTTACTACATGTGAGAATGACTACAAAAGCAGTAGGTCAGATTTTATTTTTTTAAAGTTATGTTAAAAGTTCTTTTTTTATGTCAAAATAACTAGGATCTCAAACAGGGGATATAATGTATTCCTCAGCCAAAAAATCCAGTGTAGCTATTACACGAACTAAGTATTTTTACTCTTGTTATAAAATTTTATTTTGTAATTTCCTTATATGTGATCTAGATTCTCTGTTAGTGTTTTACAGAAGTGTTGCTTTAAGAACAAAACATGGGTTAATTTCAGAGAGTAAGTTATCACCTACAAGACAGACAGAATAATACAGATCCCAATTAATAAAAAGATAAATAATTATAAAGATATAGACATTAAAGCCCAGTGCTCTTAATATAAGGATGTTAAAATTTATTTGATGGATGTTTAAGATTAGGATTTAAAATTAAATTTAAATGAAAAGGGCCAAAAAAAAACAATATTTGTATCTTGCCCTCTGAGTCAGTCTGAATCCAGGGAACAGGGGACTTCACTAAAGAGTTTTGCAACTCTGGGCCACATAAACTCCCCATCAGGGAGATTAATGAGACCACTGGAGAACAGAAAGCCAATCAGTGCATTTTCTATGAAGAGGAGAGTCATCAGAGAAGGGAGAAATCCCTGATGCTTCCCAGGGAAGCCACATGGTCAAGCAAGACCTGGACCCACCTAGCGCAAATGGCTCTAGAAGAACTGAGAAAGTGCTCTCAAGTTTCCCCAGGAATGACTCCCATGAAAGCTCAGCTGACTGTTAACAATAGATAGAAACAAAAGTCAGTTTGACTTCTTCATCTTAAACACTTAGCAAAGACAATGAAAACCAAAATACAGCCATTCCTGGGCATTTTAAATAATAATAATAATAATAATAATAATAATAATAATAATAATAATAATATTTTAAGGTATACACTTTATGTTAGCCTCCCAAAATAAGTAAGACTGGAGGCTACAAAGAAGGATTCTCAGAGAGGAATGCCTGATACTTATTAAAAGAGACTATCAAGAAGAGCTGCCAGAGGCAGAAATTTTCAGTTTAAGGCCTAAAGATATTCCTAACCTACACAGGTAAGTTTGGTGTTTGCTAGTACGATTATCCAGCATTGAGTATCAGAATTAAAGGTTTCCTCTATTAGACACAGAGGTCATACTGGTAAAAGGATTTTGCAAGATCAGATGACATTAAATTATTAAACTGTATCTTATGGGGAGGGACAACTGTAATACTAAAAGTTAAATATTAAGTTGACAGTCTTGATAACTGGGAATATTAAAGACCGGTGAGGGAAATTCTATAGAGTGACATGTTCCAGCTGCTGCAACATTTATTCAGTACTCATGGTTTTTGTTTCTCTCATAGAAGAACCCATCCCCAGATGACTTTACAACCTGTTCTTCCTTAACGAGACTTCAAAACGAACTGATTTCTAAAAGGCAACTCATGTCCCTCAACTACTTCTAAAAGGCAACTCATGTCCCTCACACCATGCCTACTCACGTCACCCTCTCTCAGCTCAGAAGAATCCAAAATGGGTGACGCCTCTCTTATTACAACAATGGAGCCAAATATAAATAGACTATCAATACAAGTAATTAATTAAGTCAGGTAAAATCAGGGAGACTGGTTTTGGGTGAGTTCTAAAAATTTGGAGACTTTTACCTGAGGGATTAAAATTTCCTCAGTGCTCTTCCCCCAATCTATCAAAGATTTGAAAGGGACACAGAGAAAAGGGGAAAATGATAGACCCAACCTGATCTTTTATTAAAATTGGGAGCCATCTTGCCACAAAGCATGAAAAGATAATTTTGGCTTTACCATAAATTACTGAAAATTCTGAACCTGTTTGGAATGCCTGCCAGTGACTTGAACTGACCCATGTCTTGCTCTCTGACCTGATAGCAACCCTTTTTGAAACTTTAGTGACATATCATAAATATTTGCCTTCCCTGGCCAGACAGCAACCCTCTCTGAGGCTCCATTTTACAGCAAAAAAAAAAAAATGTAAACTACCATTAGTGTGATGCTTGTCAGAGTTCTGTTATCTCTAACCCTCATTTTGTGTAACTTTCTGGGCTATAAAGCTGTGCTGTAGGAAAGCTGGGGTTGCTGTCTTGTTCCCGCCGTTTTCGGAGGGAGAGGCAGCATGGCCAGTGGAAATAATAAGTTTAATTTAATTTGATTTCTATTGGAGTCAGTGGTCTTTTCTTGTGTCCTAATCTAACAGGTTAACACTCCAAAAACTTGCAGCTCTGCTGGCCTAAAGACTTCTTGAGACACTTCCCTTGAGATTGGGCACTTGAAATATATGTTGTTTTAAGGAGCTTTGGCATCCTTTCTAGTGGGACCATCAAAGCTGGGTCTGCATCTATGTTACCTGGAGGACATGGTTTCTTATATTCCAATGAACATGAGGCAGCAGTGCTGAATTCTCTCTTTGTAGGTAAACTGTGGCCACTGGGTGCTAAGTGTCTCCTCGTGTGGACTGTGAAGACATTTGGTCATCCTCCACATTTATTGCTGTTTCTTGCTGCTGCACTGGGATTTTGGTATTTGATTCACGAAATACAAGGAGTTCAACTGGGACCCAGTGCTGGAGGGAGTTCTGTCACGTGTGGTGGGTCAGAGTCTGCAGGAGAATGCACCAACTAGGCTTCTATCCCACAGAGCCTGCCCCCTTGACCATAGCAACCTGATTCTGAACATTGCCCTGAAATTTCTCCATATAACAAGATGCCTTTACATAGAAGGTTCTGCTGGCTGCACCATGTCAGTCACAACCCATTTGGAAGTAAATGGCAGATCCACATGGCCCCACCACAGATGTTTTATCACACACCTGCACAACACTGCTCTATGACCACTAATCAGGAGGCTCCAACTTACTGACATCTCTGTTCTACACCATTATCATAAAACCCAGTCAATTAAGGCACTGTCTGGTACACTTAAAATAGCAACAGGACATCCAAGATTTTCCAGTGCCACCTGGTCATGGGAATTTCAAAAATTTCATGATATTTATCTAGGCATTCTTCAAGGATGAAGTCGGAGGCACTGTGGGTTTCAATTCATTCAGGAACCATTAAATGTTGAGGAAGATCATTTCAATGAAAACTCTGGAGAAATCTCACAGGCAAGGCTTCCCACAGAGTGGGCAAAAGGTTACATGAAGCCAGGCCCATAGAGGTCTACAATGAGAGGTCCTTGTGTGTTTTGACTCTCAACTATGGATGCCAAGGCTTTCAAAATAAAATCATATGATATCATGGCTGAGATTCCCTGTGTTCTGTGGAAAGCCACCCTTGGTCTACATCTCAGTTTTCAAGGGCGACTCTCATGTGTGGCCTCCAAAAATGCCAACACAAATAATGGCAATACTTTTTTGAGGTCAGTTCCACAACGCAGTCTCAAAGGGTAATCACACCAGAGTTTAAACCCCGGTGGACCCAGTCATCTTTTCCAATCGCCACACAAATGACCACAATTAAAACCAAAACACTTCCACATAGCCCTCATATTCTTCCATATAGACACTCATCATAACCTCTGGCTGGAGGTTTCCATGAGGGGCACATCTAAAAACAGGGTCCAAAATAAGCTCCTTTTCCCCTCATTTGCCTAAAGTCTTTGTGGCCGGGACAACTTTCCTGTGAACCAGGAGTGATCAAATAGGCCTGCTCTTAATACTGCTCTGCTTCTCCAATTTGAGGCCTACTGACAGTCTGGTATAGATTCTTCATGTGATTTGGAGTCATGAGGAAACCCAAGCACCACTACAGGGCTTTGATGTACTAATTTGACCCAAGGGATCCCTATTTTCACTTGATGGATGTCCGGAAACTAAGAGAGATAGGCAAGAAGCTTCATCCACAATTACTGATTTTTTTGCCATTTTGGTTTTGGATGTACACATGGCATCATTCTTTAGATCCATCTGGTGTTGAGAATCTAAGCGACAACCTCACACAGGGCCAAGATGCTGATTCAGACACATCCATTTTAAAAGCAATTAAGCAAAGAGCCACAGGTGATGCCCATTCATTTCCATTTGAAATCTATTTTCTTCAGGCTTCACAAAGTGTGACCTGAGGCAAAGACCTTCCTGACATTCAGGGCAACAGAAAAATAGGTAAGCAAAAGGCCCAAAGCAGGGTTTCTCCACTGAGACTTTCCTATTCACACGGATATCTGAGTTTTCTGAGATGCTCTCATTCTCTTCAGCTATTCAGTACATGGCCATTTCACAGAGCTTGGAGGTGGTACATACCTTGGACACAAAACCATGAGCCTATTCTGGATAGATGACTGAATTCAGGAAGAAAACTGGAACTTTGGAAGATAATAGGTATTGCACATCAATAAGGCTAGCCACTCTCTATTCATAAATTGGGCAGGATGAATGCTGGGAGCTTTCTACTAGACACAACACATCCATTGATGCATTCTCTTTACTATTGTCTACAACCACTGACACAGTAAAATACACAGACATAGAAACACTCACCTTGTCAAATGACAAACAAGAAACAGTCCACCCCAAACCAAACAAACCGACTTTTCTACCTATTCTCAGAAAATGTGAAAACCACATACTCACACCCACACTCAAAAAGGTACCTCCTTCCCCCAAGTAGGTCTGTGACTCTATGGAGTGTCTTCTAACTGGTGAGCAATACTATGTTCCCCCGAAATTGCCTCTACAGTCTCAGATCTTGTCTCCTTTTCCAACTCTGTGAAGTTGCCATGAGCCAGTGGTGAGCAACTACCTGCTTTCCCAGGAAAGGACCCTCTTCATAGCTCTCCTGTCATTTTGCCATCCTCACATCAGTAGGTACCAAGAAAAGCTGACCCTGTCCTTGGTAAATCCAAACAATTGAGTTCACTGGGACTGGGACTGGGACTGCCTCTGGGTCTCTGGGTTCCTGGATACCATGTTCAGAGAGTTCCATCAACAAGGAAGTTAGGTAGGTCAATTCCTTCAGCAACTGAATGAGGTCACTGCCGTGACAATCACTTTGTCCTAACAGTTGCTTCCAAGAGTCCCATGAGATGGAGCCTGCCCCTACTTCCTGTGACACTGTCACAAGTTAGAATGGTATATCAACCATAGGCACCCAGGAACAGCTCTCCACACAGGCCTGGTTTGGTCCATCTTTACATTAAGAAGAGAGAGGCTGATTCAGACACATCCCTTCAATCTGACCAGGGTTTTTGCCATGGAAGATGACTTTTGCTTTCTTAGTTCCTCAATAGCTGCCTACATCTTATCCAGGGATCATTTCTGCATGGACCTTTGAGGTTCTCAGCAGGTGGAAGAACCCCTACATTCCTGTATTGTAAGACGAACTCTGTACCTGCTCTTCTGTAAAGTGAGATTGAGGGAACAGTGTATGGTTAGGGTTAATAACAGGTTCTATTTGGGTTAGGATTCATTCTACGAGTTGATTAATGGTATTGGACACCTGCGATATTTACAAGAATATACAGGTGAAATATAAGTTTGAAAACAGAAATCTAGGTAAGATTTGAAGCCCAGAAAGGCATTAGGCCCTTGAGTGGGATACTTCGCTTTGAATTATATTCTGCACAGTTGTCTCAGATGAATCAATATCAATGGCATAGGACCTTGTACCTTGGATAATTGAATGTCGAAGAGAACATCCAGTCAAAAATGGATAGTCAGTAGGATTAGGACATAAGTCCGTAGGTTTAGTAAGAAGAGTGAGTATAGGAGTGGGAACAAAAGTTCTTTAGCAATAGGCTTTCGGGTAGAGAGTGAAAGTAAATGTCAGCACATGTGAAGAGTCAGTCACAATAATGATCAGTGATACTATGTAGGGAAGAAGATATCAATAGAGACAGTAGGAAATCAGGCAAAGTATAAAGTGAGTGATAGGATTAGACATTTTCAACATGGTTGAGTTTGAATATATAATCTTAGGAAGAAACAAATATGTAGTCACCAATAAGATTGACATTTGAGAGCATTAGGCAACCTGGACATGGATTTTTTAGTAATGCATGCTCACTTCAATTTAGGCTTTGGTACAATCATAAGTGTGACATTTTCTTTTTGTGTCCAGAATATTACTGTGATAAAATGTATATGTAGAACAGGTGACATGAGTATTTCTTCCAACATTCCTGGGAGCTACATTTTGAAGATGAATAAATTAGTATTGGGGATGCAAATAGATGTACCCTGTGTCTATAAATAGAGAGATAATGCATGAATAGGCCATACTGTGAATAAATAATATAAGTGGTTCAAACTTTAAATAATGGATTGAATTGATATCAGAAAATATACAGGGAATCTTATATTGATATACAATCATTCATTCCATCCAGTTACACATGTAATGGTAATATTAGAGTTATGGTATATCATGAAGAATGTGTGAGTTTTGCTTCAAAATGATTATGGAAATCGAAATGAATGTTTTTGAAAAGACCTTTCATGAAAAGACCATTCAGGAACCCAGGAGGAATACATGTGTTCTGAAGCCGGAAATGATTGAAAGTGAATCAAATGGCCATAAATTTGTGAACTTGTGGATGAAATATATATCCTATGATGTGAATAAACTGAAGAAAATTTAATATACCAGTGTTGAATAAAATGAACTTCAAAATACACATCATGTCCAATAGAAATCTACTTGCATTGATGTTAAACTGTGTCAGTCACTGTAGAAATATTAGGATTGTATACACCATTCACTTAAGTTACTTTTCAGTACTAGGAAACAAATAAGTATTTCAGGTGGATGTATATTTCTGAGAATAATCTTGTGAAAAGTTGATTATAAATTCACATACATAAACATGAATGAATTTAGGGAGTGTATATAAGACACATATATTTCATATTTTGAAAAATCTGGAGAGTGTGTGTGTGTATATATATATATATATATATATATATATATATATATATATATACAAAACACACACACAGACAAAAAAATGTAGCAATATATATGCCAAACGAAATTCAACATGAAATATATATCATCCATAGATGCAAAAATATTTATTTTACTGAACATGGATTTATGTATAATGTTGATCTACTAGGAAGCTCACCCAAGGTTGAATTTTCAGTTTCAACAGCGTTTATGAAGAGTGATCTCTTCTCATAATTTGTATCTGCCAAGTCAGCCTCCTCACAAGAATGTACGTGTGATTCCAAGTAGGATTCGATATGTGCAGATAAAAATACATGTGCTGAATAGGCTACAGAGAAATGGAGACAGGAATTCACATGTTTGTTAACTTTAAAAACACATGGAGAACTATTTCAATTAAAAATTAACTAGATTTATTACAACTACCCTATATCATGCAAAAGGCAAGTCCAACTATACACCATGGCTCCTCCGAACTGCTTGTATTTCTATTCTGTTTGGGTTATTTTTCTCCATCATATTAGGATTAGTAGTCAGAGTCTAGTAGGGTATGGGTTAGTGTCAGTTGTCCCGGTCGGCCGGACACATCAACGTGGGTAACGAACCTAGTTGGGGAGGAATCGAAGGTCAAGAGACACGACAGATGACAGCAAGATAGGAGTTCTGATCATGCTGCAAACTTTTATTGTTCTCACATTCGAATTCATATGCTGCAGATGGAAAAGCTCTCTTATCGGCAGTTGCTGGATGTCTTCAGAAAGTGAGATAACCTCAGGATGTTTCAGGAAGACAGATGGACGCAGGATGTCTCAGGGAGATAGATGGCTGCTTGATGTCTCCCAGGCAGGATATCTCCCAGGGGGCTGCTTCTTGTCAGTGTAAGGCTATTCTTTGAAGGAGAACTTCCTTCTAGCCCCTGACCTCTCCCCTTTTTTATATAAAATATATGACCATACCTTACTGGCCAATGTTTTAGGGGGTGATAGAGGCTCTGTTTCTCAAGGAGGCCTTAGAATATCTCCTGATCTGAGAGAGCATGTTTACTAGAAGATTTCTTGGTGGCCTTGGCATGTTTTTGGAGGAGACGGCTTTGAGGGGGAAGCATGCCGACCGCCATGCACCAGACCGTGTCACTAAGAGGTCTTATGTTCTGGGATCCGTGGATCCATCCTCCTGCAGTCCATCCTGCACCCTCCGTTATTAGGGCCTAACATCCTCACTCCATGGGTGCATCCTCCCCCAAACGGAGGGGCCCATGGAGGACGAATCCTTATGGCAATGGCAGAAGATGGTTGGTCAGAGCTGTTACTTATAGTTTTATGTAAGAAAAAGAGATCTGTGGGAATGTAAACTTAAGAAATAAGCCTGTGAGAAGGGTAGAACATCCTTTTAAATGTTGGCAGCATGGTCTTCCATCTCCAGATGATGATAGTGAACCTGTATGGGCTTAGAGGCCAAAATATTAATCTGTTCTTTAATAAAGTGTACCAGCCTGTTTATAATGCAGGGGCCTATGGACACCATTAAAAGTAAACCCAACAAAGGGCCTAATAGGGGTACAAGGTAGGGTAGAAATCCATTAAACCCTGTCCAGAGGGGATTTTCAAAAAGTTCCCTTCGTCTCTTTTCTAGATCTTCTTGAAGCTGCTTAATTTTAGAGCGTACTATGCCTGATTTATTGGCATAAAAGCAGTATCGTTCCCCTAAGGCCAAGCAAATACCTCCCTGGTTAGCTGTCAGCAAATCTAAGCCTCGTCTATTTTGAAGAAACACTTCCGCCAGGGAGTCTACTAGGTTCTGCAAATCTTTAATGGTTCCTGATAGAGTTTATACATCATTTATAAGTTGTTGAGACAGGCGAGGTAAGAGTGTATTGCCTGACTAAGCCAGCTGTACCTGTGCCCACAGCAGCTGTTATTCGAAGGCTGGCAAGGAGTTGTAAGGCCTGTATTGCCCGCCTGTGTCTTTTCACTAAGGTGTCTAGACTAGGAATGCATAGAGTTTCGTCTCCTAGGACAATAGTTTTATGAGGGAGTAATAAGGCAAGAACACAGCCAACAGTCCAATTTGCTGGAAGCCTGGGGAAGGCCGAGTTTCCTCCACACATAAAAACTGTGCCATTGGGGGGACAAAGATGGGGTGGGTGAGGAATAGTTTTGTACTGTTGAGCAATTTCCAAAGGAAGTAACTCCAACATCAGTATCATACGTATTATTCTGCATCACGCCTAAAAGACATATTGTAAAAGTGCCTATAGGCTGTACTTTAAAAGGAAATCTGGGTTGGCATGTATTATCATCGTCTATGATAGAATTAATAGAACTGCAATAGGCATGATTGCCCCTGTTGTCATGGAGAGCCAGCAATCACCAGCAAGGGTGGGCTTGGAATTATTAAGGAAGGAGAAGGTAGTTTCCAAAGTATCTAATGTATTGGTATCTAAACCTGGGAGCTGGGATTTAGGCTATATTAAGGGATGATATGTGAGCTCAGGGATTTGGGGTTTCAAAAGTTTGATTATCTGAGGATGCTTGACAGCATCAGTGAATCCTCCACAATCAGAGACCCCTGTAGGTGCCTTAATGGGGCAGCAGGAGGGTTTACCGTCAGGGCCTTGGCACCCAGGTGACTGTAGCTTGGTGTATTTGCCATCTCCTCCCCGGGCAAAAAGAACGAGGGTATAATGAATAGTGGTCCCCCCTGCTGCATGAGTTTTAGTTATGGAGGCTTCAAATAATTGTTCTCCCTGCTTGTTAACACAAATTGAGGCCGACGCATAAGAAGAGACATGCATCTCTTGGGTATGCGTTCAAGTTTCAGAACAATTTTGGAGAGCTTTACTTGTACTAGGGGGAATAATCTTTGGCTTGATAACACATACCCATTTAGGCTGATGAACTCCTCCGAGCTTATGGTCAAACTCAGCACGAAGGTAAGCCACCTTAGTCACGCAGTCAGCAGTCTGGGTCCAACTAGTGGGAGCATGAGTCCAAGATCCTACCTTGCATTCACAGGGAGGGCCAAAAAGGTACTCCATGATGTTGGAAGGTGGAGGACCAAGGCCTCCATGTACAAACCTGTTCAGCAGAAGTGCCTTAAGCAGGATGCTCACACAGATTGTTGGCTGCATCCTAAAAAGAGGAAAATTTGTCCTCAAGGGGAGGACCTCCGTCCCTATGTTGATGTAAGTCATTATCCTGTTTAACCAGGCGTTCTGGTAACCATCTAGGGCCTGCTTGCTCTTGGTCCAAAACACAAGCTGAGCCTCGTCCCCAGAGGAGGACACAATCTGGGCCTTTCCATTTATTTGTAAGGGGATTGCGCCACATAACAGGTGGGCGAACAGAATTGGACGAGAGATGCCAGTGTCAGTCTGCGGCTGAATGGCCTTCATTGTCTTGAGAAAGAAAAATAAGGGCAAATAATGCAATTAAGGCGATGCCTGGGAGTGGTAAATACAAGTGCAGAAGACTTCAAGCGGGTTAGCCAAGTCTTTAAGGTAAGGTGCAAGGTACCACAAAACTGTTTAAACTCGGCACTGGTATATGCAGGACAATTATTTTTTTTAATATGTATTTTTTTACCCATTACGGAAAAGGCTGAAACAAGAGAAGAAAGGAATTCTTTGATAGCCTCTCCAGAATGTGGTGATGCAGAAATAAAGCCGCTGAAGGTATCTATAGAAACGTGTATATATTTGGTTTTTCCAAATTCAGAAAAATGAGTAACATCCATTTGCCAAAACTGATTGGACAGTAATCCTCTGGGGTTAACTCCCAAGTGTTGAATGGGGAGGAAGACAGGGCAACCAGGGCATGCTTTTACTATTTCTCGTGCCTGTTGCCTGGTGATTTTACATAGTTATCGAAGGCTCTGTGAATTTATATGGTGAAGATTGTGTAACTTCGTGGCCTTTTGAATGGAGCCATCAAAAATTGGAAAGATGAAACGAGTTGCTGCATCAGCTTGGGCATTACCTTGTATTAGAGGGCTCGGAAGATCAGAGTGTTCCCTGATGTGTCCTAAGAAAAATGGGTGTTGTCTGGCCTGAATTAGCTGCTGAAGCTGGTGAAACAGAAAGCCCACATTGGAAGAAGGCTTAATGGTGGGTGAAATCTCCAGCAGGGGCACAGAATGAGCAATGCAGGCACTGTACGTATAAATATTAACAGGATTATCAAAAAAATGTTTTAAAAACTTGTGTTATGGCAAACAATTCCACAAACTGTGCTGAATGATAGACAGCATCAAAGGTGGTAGGCTGGTTATTGACAACAAAGACTGCTATTCCATTACTGGAACCGTCTGTAAAGACAGTAAGGAATTGAGGAATGGGAGCCTTTTGAGTAATTTTGGGAAAAATAAATGGATGTAACTGGACAAAATGTAAAAGGGGGTCTTTGGGGAGGAGATTATCAATTGTTCCCAAAAAGCCTGATAGGACAATACCCCATTCATCCTCTGTCTGTAGTAAATATTGGTTTTGGTCCTTAGTAAATGGAATTAAAATATTATCAGGGTCTTTGACAAAATGTTGTCGAGTTAGCAAACGACCTTTAAAAATTATAGAAGCTACCTGAGCAAGATAAACAGTAATAACCTTGGAGGATGTGGTGGGTAAATGGACACAAAGCAAGGAATAGCCTTTATTTTTAAAATGTGTATTTCACTGCCGAAATATTCCTGTGGGTGTATGAGGAGTGTGTAAAATAACCAGAACCAGAGGAAGGTTATAAGAATTTTGTGTAACAAACTTTTGGGCAATGGCTTCTGTGACTTGATTTAATGCCTGCCATGCCTCAGGAGTAAGCTTTTGAGGGGAGGAGGGGTGGGAATCACCTCTCAAAATATCATTAAGGGGCAAATGTACACAAGTGGGTAATTTTAAATATATTCATAGCCATTGAATATCCCCCAGTAATTTTTGAAAATCATTAAGGATGTGAAGATGGTCCAACCGTAGTTGTATCTTAGGAATTTGGATCTGATTATCTTGAAGTTTAAGGCCCAAATAGTTATAACGGTTCTGTGTTTGAACCTTATCAGGAGCTATCTGTAGTCCCAAGCTAGTGAGGATTTTGTAAAGGTCCAAGTAACAATTATAATGGTCATGTGTATTAGGTGCAGCAATTAACAAATCATCCATATAATGTAAAATATAAATTTGTGGCCATCACTCTCTCACAAGGTGTACTGCTTGAGCAACGTATTTTTGGCAAAGACTAGGGCTGTTGGCCATACCTTGGGGAAGAACCTTCCACTGAAATCTCTGCATAGGGCCCTGAAAATTAATGCAAGGGAGACTAAAGGCAAAATAGGGTCTATCCTCAGGATGTAAAGGAATGGTAAAAAAACAATCTTTTAAGTCAATAACCATTTTACAATAGTTTTTGGAAATAGCCACTGGTGTGTGAATGCCTGGCTGTAGTGCTCCCATCGGGTGCATAACTTTATTAATGGCACACAAATATTGTAAAAGGCACCACTTGCCTAATTTTTACTTGATAACAAAAATAGGAGTATTCGATGGTGAGGTTGAGGGCTCTACATGGCCAGCTGCCAGCTCTTCCTGCACTAACATGAAGGCAGCCTCCAAATTTTCTTGGGTAAGGGGCCACTGATCCACCCACACAAGAGTCTGAGTCTCCCAAATAAGTTTATATCCATGGGGTACAGGAGAGCCAGGGACCGACACTAAAAATCCGAATACCCAAGTCCCTATGTATTTGTTTTTTGTATGGGTTGTATAGGCTCAACCAGTCCTTGTCTCAGTCTCCCAAGGCCTGTACCATGGACAGAATTGATATGAAGCATTTGATGAGTCACTATGGAATTGGGACTGGGAAGAATAACTTCCATTTGACTCAAAATATCTCGGCCACATAGGTTAACAGGGAGGTCAGGAACAACGAAAGTAGTCACCATTCCTTTATTACCCTCTTTATCAGTCCAGCGAAGAGCCCTAGAGCTGACCAGAGGATTTTTTGACTGTCCTATCCCTTTAAGGTCAGTCAAGGATGGGGTGAGGGGCCAAGCTGATGGCCAGTGTTTTGGAGAAATAATTGTGGCAACAGCTCCAGTACCTAGAATTCCTTTGAATTCTTTTCCTTCAATAAGTAAGGATATGGTGGGTCTATTGTGAGAAATGGGTTGAACCCAATATACATCAGAGGAGCCCAAGGATTCAGTCCCCCTCGGTAGGTTTGGGCGGTGGAAGTGCCTGCTGGATAAAAGGGAAGGAGTATTAATTTGCAAGTCTTGTTCCTGCTGCTATGGCCACAACTCCATTAATAGCTGTGGCCAGTATTTTTATTTCTCCAGTGAAATCATAATAATTAATGCTAGGGAAGAAATGAACACCTTGTAAGTTAGTAGACGCTCTTCCAAGAATAAAGGCACACATATGAGATGGAGGGGGACCCATAATTCCAGTGGGTATTATCTGGGGCCCTTGCATTGAGTCTAATATAGTATCGGTGGTGGCACAGAAGTCCAATCCTGCACTGCCAGGGGTGGCTAGTTTGAGGGAGGCAATTTTGGAGAAGGATTTTGAGGTAGGTTGGGAGTTTGGGAGGGAACAAATTTTATTGCCCCTGGGTTTGTCCTGGGAGATGTCATGGCCAGGGGCTGGCCCCGCAGGGAGTTTCCCAAGAAGAGGAAAGAAATAGGCTGTCTGAGGGCATTTGTCTTAGATCTACACTCACTGCCCCAGTGATGACCTTTACCACATCTAGGGCAAAGGGTAGCTTGGGGCGGTTTAGCCCCAGTTTGAGGAGACACTATTCCTAGGCTTTGTTTGCCTGTCAGACACTTGAGTGCAAAATGGCCAGGTTGTTTACAAGTAAATCAAGTATTTGAGCCAGGATTGTGAAAGTTCTTGGTAAAAGCGGCACCTAGGACAAGATCCATGGCATGGGCTGCACCCACCCCTGCACAGAGTCTAATAAAGTCAGAAAGTTTCCCTTTATCCTTATGTGGTCAAAAAACATCCTGACATGCCGGGTTGAAGTTTTCAAAGGCAAGATGTTTTACAAAGGTGCTTTCGCTTTGGCTTGGTCCAAGCAAGCATTCTGCAGCTAGGTTAAGCCAGGGAACAAAGTAGCTATAAGGCTCTCCGGGCCCTTGTCAAATTTTTGCCAGGGAAGTGGTAGCCAAGGCCTTTTGAGGGAGGTGTCTCCAAGCATATAAGGAAGCCATCTGAATCTGCGTCAAAAGTCCAGCAGGGAAATGTGCCTGTTTAGTTTTAGTGTCAAAAGGCTCATTGGCCACTAGCTTAACATAAGTCCAGGATTTAGAGGAGGTCTTAGTTAATATTTTTTGAGCAGTTTCCCGACAGTGCTCTTTGAAATCTGCATTCCATAACAGGAAGTCTCTGGCACTGAGGGTAGCTTGGTCTAAAAATTTCCAATAATTGGGAGTAAGCCATTGTGTGCTGTGGATTTCTAATAAAGGCAACATGTAGCACGCAGTGGGGCCATAGTGAGCACAAGCCTTTTTAAGTTTTTCAAGAAAATGCAGGCTTAATTTTTTGTAGACTCTGGGTTCCTTCCTGCCTAGGGGTGAACTTCTCATCCTCTGAGTCTTGATCTCCTTGATTCACTTCCTCGCTTCCTCCTCTTGATACTCATCTAAGTCTTTGACCTCAGCCTGGGCAGGCTTATCTATCTGACTGGTGGTGACTGGGAATGCGAGCACAGGCCAATGGAGTGGCTTCACCTTTGTATTAGACCGCTGTGGGACAGTTGCACTGACTCCGTACCTAAGGCTAATGAACATAGCTCAGATTGAAGCGATCTTAATTCTTTTAAAGGTTGGATCTGTTCCCTTCTATATTGTAAGGATGCTTTCAAGGGAGCCAGGTTAGGCAAGGGAAGTGGGAAAAAATATCTGGGGGGGGGCATTTTTACCCTGAAGGGTCAGAGCACAAAAGGCAGTAGGGATATAGGAGGGAGGTGGATGTGTAAGTCCTATAGGCTGTGGCAGGGTCCTGAGAGGTGGAGGGTCTTCTGAATTGTAGCGAGCTGCTTCCTTCTCCCAGGTAGCCTCCTCCACAGGGGTCAATGTGTCTCCGGGATTTAAAACTGGATAAAGGCAGTTGGTAATTATTGGAGCCTTATTCATTAGGGTGGTATTTTTAGGGGGATCAGGAAGGGTCCCACGGTCCTGGGGAGCCTGAGAAGGATCTATGTCTATACTAACTGAGGGGCATGCCGAGGGGGAATGAGAGGAAGTTGCATAGTCTCTTCCCCAATCCTGACAAGTTTTAAGGTACCATTGTCAAAGGGTGAACTTTTAAGAATTTCATTAATTAAGTTCCAGTAAGAAAAGGTGGGAACAGGCACATTTTCTGGGCAAAGGATTCACAATAATCTTTTATACAGTCTCCTACATTAAGCCATCTTTTATCATCAATGATCCTTTCAAGGGGAAACCATGGACACAGTTCTCCTTTGTGTGAAAAGAAAAAATTTAAGTCTTTTTTCTTAACATGCGCCCCCAGGTCTTGAAGGACTCCTTGAGGGCTGACAAAAACAAATCATGTGACGAAACTGCTTGTCCCATGGTGGGTCACTCACCGTGCGTCATCCCCAACCTCCTCCTGGATCTGTTTCTCGGTGGTGTCTTCTGCTGTGATCGCGAGCTCCGCTTGACAAAGTCTTCCAGGAGGTCGGGGTCCCCCTCAGTCAAAGGCTCGAGACCCAGTCGTTGGGCGCCAGATGTCCCGTCCGGCAGGACACATCAACGTGGGCAGCGAACCTAGATAGGGAGGAATGAAGGGACAAGAGACACGAGAGATGACAGCAAGACAGGAGTTCTGATCAAGCTGCAAATTTTTATTGTTAACACAGGGGTATTTATATGCTGGATGTGGGAAATCTCTCTTATTTCTAGATGTCTTCACAAGGTGAGATAACCTCAGAAAATTTCAGGAAGACAGATGGCCGCAGGATGTCTCAGGGAGACAGATGGCTACAGGATGTCTCCCAGACAGGATGTCTCCTGGTGGCTGTTTCTTGTAAGTGTCTGGCTATTCTTTGAAGGAGAATTCCTTCTACCTCTGACAGTCAGGGATTCAGTATTTCGAATGGAAAATTGGAAAATGAATCCAATGTGTATGCAAATATGTGCTACCCAAAAGTCTTCCCACTCTCATTCAGAACAATGCCTTGACATTACCTTCACCCCAAGTAAGACACAATAACAGGAGAAGAGTTAGAAAATCTCTGAATACACATCTGGAATGGAAAATGCTCAGGAGTTAACAACCCTGGAGATGGTAGAGGTGTTTCCAAAAGTAAGGTACATGGTGAAAACTCCACAAACATGGAGCTTTGTTGGCCTAAACACTTCTTGAGAAACTGCCTCTGAGGTTGGGCACTTGAAAAATATGTTGTTGTTAGGAGCTTTTGCTTCCTTTGTAGTGAGACCATCAAAGCTGTGTTTGCATCTATGTGACCTAGAGCACATGGTTTCTTTTTTTCCAATGAACATGAGGCAGCAGGGCTGAATTCTCTCTTTGTAGGTAAACTGTTGCCATTTGGGGGATAATTGTCTCCTAGTGTGGACTGTGAAGCCATTTGGTCTTTCTCTAATTTTTGTGGTGTTTCTTGCAGCTGCACTGGGAGTTTGGTATTTGCTTCACGAAATACGAGGAGGTCAACTGGAACAGAGTGCTGGAGGGAGTTCTGTCACGTGTGGTGGTTAAGGATCTGCAGGAGAGTGCACCAACCAGGCTTCTATTCCACATAGATTGCCCCCTTGACTATAGCAGTCTGATTCTAAACATTGCCCTGAAACCTCTCCATATAACAAGATGCCTTTACATCCAGGGTATGGGGGCTGCACCATGTCAGTCACAAACCATTTGGAAGCCAATGGCAGATCCACATCACCATACCACAGATGTTTTAACAAACACCTGCACACCACTGTTCTAGGCTGACTACTCAGCAGGCTCCAAATTACTGGCATCTCTGTTCTACACCATTTTCATGAAACCCAGTCAATCAAGGCACTGTCTGGTTCACTCATGATTATCTATAGAACATCCAAAGGTTCTCCAGTGACACCTGGTCATGGGAATTTCAAAAATTCAATGGTATTTATCTATCCATTTTTCAAGGATGAAGTTTGAGGCACTGTGGGATTCAATTCATTCAGGAACCATTAAATGGAGAGGAAGCTCACTTCAATGAAAGCTCAGGAGAATTCTAACAGGCAAGGCTTCCCAAAGACAGGCTAAAAGGTCACATTAAGCCAGGCATTTGAGGTCTACAATGTGTGGTCCATGTGTGTTTTGACTTGCAACTATGGCTGCCAATTCTTTAAGAATAAAATCGTTTGCTATCCTTCCTGAGATTCCCAGTGCTCTGTGAAAAGCTACCCTGGGCCTAAACCTCAGTTTCCAAGGGCGACTCTCATGCCTGGCCTCCTAAAATCCCAACACAATACATGGCAATACTTCTTTGAGGTTAGTTCCAGAACTCAGTCTCTAAGGGGAATCACAGCAGTGTTCAAGCCCAGGTGGACCCAGTCATCTCTTCCAACGGCCACAAAAATGACCACAATAAAAACCAAAACACTTCCACATGGCCCTCATCTTCTTCCATATAGACACTCATCATAACCTCAGGCTGTAGGTTTCCATGAGGGCCACAGACAAAGACAGTATCCAAAATAAGGTCCTTTGCCCCCATTTGCCTAAAGTCAGTATGGCAGGTACACTCTACATGTGAACCAGGTGTGATCAAAGAGGCCTGGCGTTAATATGGCTCTGATTCTCCATTTTGTGGCCTAATGACTGAGGGGTTTAGATTCTTTTTGTTAATTGGAGTCATGAGAAAACCCAAGAACCTATGGCCTAACCTCTGCAGTGATTTGAAGAACTCATTTGACCCAAAAGATCCCTATCCTCAAAGATGGAGGTCAGGAACCTTACAGAGCAAGGCAAGAGACTTAATCCACAATGACTGCTCTTTTGGCTATTTTGGTTTTAGATGCACACATGGGATTTTTTTAGATCCATCAGGTGCTGAGAATCTAAGCCACAACCTCACACAGGGCCAAGAAGCTGATTCAGACACATCCCTTTCTAAAGCAATTAAGCAAAGAGCCACAGCTGATGCCCATACATTTCCATTTGAAAACTCTTCAGTCTTTTCAAAGGGGTGCCTGAAGCAAAGACCTTCCTGACATTCAGGGCAACAGTACAATAGGTAAGCAAAAGGCCCAAAGCAGAGTTTCTCTACTGAGACTTTCCTGGTCACACTGATATCTGAGTTTTTTGAGATGCTCACCATTCCCTTCAGCTATCCAGTACATAGCCGTGTCACAGAGCTTGGAGGTGGTACATATCTTGGACACAAAACCATGAGCCTATTCTGGAGATTGTCCAGAATTCAGAAAGAAAACAGCAACTTATGTAGATATTAGGAGTGGCCCATCCATAAGGCAAGCCGCAGATCATTCATAAATACGGAAGGATAAATCCTGGAAAGATTTCTACTAGACAGGACATATGTATTGATGCGCTCTCTTGTCTAATGTCTACAACCACGGACACAGTGGGATACACAGACATAGAAACACTCGCCTTGTCAAAAGACTTACTAGAAACAATTCACACCAAACCAAACCAAACAACTTTCCTACCTATACTCAGAATATGAGACAAACCAAAAACCCACACAGACCCCCAAGTAGGTCTGTGAAAATACGGAGTGTCCTTTGACTGGTGGTCCTTAATATATTCCCCCATAATGGGCTGTCCTGTCTCAGATCTGGTCTCTGTGTCCAACTCTATGAAGCTGTCAGGAGCCAGTGGTGAGCCACTACCTTCTTTCTCAGAAAAAGCCCCTCTTCAGACCTTCTTGGCATTTGGCCATCCTCACATCAGTAGGTACCAAGAAAGACTGTCTCTGTCCTTGGAAATTCCAAACAAGTTTGACCACTGGGAGTTGGACTTGGACTGGCTCTGGGTGCCTGGCTTCCTGTATCCCAAGTTCAGAGAGTTCCATCACCAAGGAAGTTAGTTGAGGTCACTTCCTTCAGGAACTGAATGAGGTCACTGCCTTGGAAACCACTTTGTCCTCACAGTTGCTTCCAAGGGTCCCATGAGATGGATGCTGCCCCTATTTCCCGTGACACTTTCACAAGTTAGAATTGTATATCACCCATAGGCACCCGGGAACAGCTCTCCACAAAGGCCTGGTTTGGTCCATCTTCTCTACATTAAGAAGAGAGAGGCTGATTCTGACACAACCGTTCATCCTGACCAGGTTGTTTGCCATGGAAGATTACTTTTAATCTTTCAGGTCCTTCATTGCTGCCTACATCTTCTCCAGGGATCATTTCTGCATGGACCTTTAAGATTCTCAGCAAATGGAAGATCCCCTACATTCCTATATTGTAAGACCAACTCTGTCCCTGCTCTTCTGTAAAGTTAGATTGAGGGAAGAGTGTATGGTTAGGGTTAATAACATGTTCGATTTGTGTTATGACTCATTCTGCTGGATGAATAATGGTATTGGGAACCTGCGATATTTATAAGATTATATAGGTGAAATATATGTATGAAAACAGAAATCTAGAATTTGAAGCCCAGAAGCGCATTGGGCCCTTGATTGGGATACATAGTGTTGAATTACGTTCTGCACAGATGTCTCAGATTAATCCATATACAATGGCATAGGACCTTGTAAATTGGATGATTGAATGAGGAAGAGAACATCCAGTCAAAAAGGGATAGTTGGTAGGATTACAAAGATAGTCGGCAGGTTAGGAAGTAGAGTGAGTTTAGAATTTGGACCAAAACTTCTTTAAAAATAGGGTTTCAGTTAGAGAGTGAATGTAAATGTCAGCACATATGAAGATTCAGTCACAATGATGAACTTTGAAAAATATGTGGGAAAGCAGTTAATAATAGAGATATTACAAAATCAGGCAAAGTATAAAGTGAGTGATAGGATTCGACATTTTGAACAGGGTTGAGTTGAATATATAATCTTAAGAAGAAACAAATATGCAGTCACCAGTAGGATTGACATTTGAGAGCATTAGACAACCTGGCCTTGGATGCTTTTAGTAATCCATGTTCACTTTCCCTTTAGGCTTTGGTAAAATCACAAGTGTGACCTTTGCATTTTTGTCCAGAATATTACAGTCATAGAATGTATATGTAGATCAGGTGACATGAATATTTCTTCCAGCAATTCTCGGAGCAATGTTTTGAAGTCCTATAAATTAGTATTGGGTGTACAAAGAGGTGTACCCTGTGTGTATGAATATAGAGATAATGCATGAATAGACCACATTTTGAATAAATAATATAACTGGTCCCACTTTAAGTAACAGATTGAATTGATATCTGAAATCTTATAAGAAATCTTATATTGATATAACATCATTCATTCCAACCAGCAATACATCTAAAGGTAATATTAGGATTATAGTTTATCATGAAAAATATGTGAGTTTTGCTTCAAAAGTGATCATGGAAATTGAAAATAATGTGTTTAAAAAGAAGTCTCATCAAAAGACCAGTCAAGAAACATGGAGGAATACATGTGTTCTGACGAAGAAAGTGATTGAAAGTGAAACTAATGCCTATAAATTTGCGAACTTGTGGATGAAAATATATCCTATGATGTGCATAAACTGAAGAAACAGTAATGTAGCAGTCTTGAATAAAAATGAACATCAAAATACACATCATGTCCCATAGGAATCTACTTGCATTGATGTTAAACTGGGTCAGTTACTGTAGAAATATTAGGATTTTTATGCACCATTCACTAAAGTTAATTTTCAGTACTAGGAAACAAATATGTATTTAAGGAGAATGAATATTTTGAGAAAAGTCTTGAGAAAATTTGATTATAAATCCACATACTTGAATATGAATGAGTTAAGGGAGTGTATAATAAGACACATATTTCATATTTTAAAATATCTGGAGAGTATATATATATATATATATATATATATATATATATACACACACACACACACACACACACACACACACAAACAAACATACACAGACATTAAAAATAACATAATATATACCAATTGAAATTCACCATGAAATGTATATCATCCAGAGATCCAAAAATACTTATTTTCTTGAACCTGGATTTATGTATAATGTTATTCAACAAGGAAGCTCACTCATAGGTTGAATTTTCAGTTCCAATAGCATTTAGGAAGAGTGATCTCTTAAAATTTGTATCTGCCAAGTCAGCCACGTCACAAGAATGTACGTGTGGTATAAGGTAAGATTCTATAATTGCATGTAAAAATACATGTGCTGAATAGGCTACAGAGAAAGGGAGACAGGAATTCACATATTTGTTAACTTTAAAACACATGGAGAACTATTTCAACAAATAATTGACTACATTTATATCTCCTATCCTATATAATGCAAAAGACAATTCCAACTATACACCATGCCTCCAGTTCTGAACTGCTTGTATTTTTTTCTTTTTGGGTTATTTTTCTCCATCTTGTTAGGATTAGTTGTCAGAGTCTACCAAGGTAGGTGTTAGTGTCAGGTATTCAGTATTTCGAATGGAAAATTGGAAAATGAATACAATGTGTATGTAAATATGTGGTACACAAAAATCTTTCCACTCTCATCCAGAACAATGCCTTGACATTACCATCACCCAGAGAAAGACACAATTAGAGGAGTAGAGTTAGAAAATCTGTGAATAAATAACTGGGATGGAATATGCTCAGGAGTTCACAAACTTGGAGGTGGTAGAGGAGATTCCAAAAGTAAGGGACAGAGTAAACACTCCACAAACATGGAGCTCTGCTGGCCTAAAGACTTCTTGAGAAACTGCCTCGTAGGTTGGGCACTTGAAATATATATTATTGTCTGGAGCTTTAGCTTCCATTGTAATGAGACCATCAAAGCTGGGTCTGAATCTATCTGACCTGGAGGACCTGGTTTCTTATTTTCCACTGAATATGAGGCAGCAGTGCTGAATTCTCTCTTTGTAGGTAAACTGTGGAAACGGGGGGCTAAGTGTATCCACATGTGGACTGTGAAGCCATTTGGACATCCTCCACTTTTCGTGGTGTTTCTTGCTGCTGCACTGGGATTTTGGTATTGCTTCATGAAATACATAGAATTCAACTGTTACCCGGTGCTTGAGGGAGTTCTGCCATGTGTGGTAGGTCAGGGTCTGCAGGAGAATGCACCAAAGAGGCTTCTATCCCACATAGCTTGCCCCCTTGACCATAGCACCTTGATTCTAAACATTGCCCTGAAACCTCTCCATATAACAAGATGCCTTTACATATAAGGGTCTGCTGGCTGCACCACGTCAGTCACAAGCAATTTGGACGCCAATGGGAGATCCATATGGCCCCACCACAGATGTTTTATCACACACCTTCCCACCACAGCTCTGGGCCCACTCCTCAGCAGTCTTCAACTTTCTGACATCTTTGTTCTGAACCATTTTCATGAAAACCAGTCAATCAAGGCACTGTATTATATACTCATGATCAGAAACAGGACATCCAAAGTTTCTCCAGTGCCACCTGGTGATGGGAATTTAAAAAATTTCATGGTATTTATCTAGCCATTTTTCAAGGATGAAGTTGGAGGCACTGTGTGTTTCAATTCATTCTGGAACCATTAAATGGTGATGAAGCTCATTTCAATGAAATCTCTGGAGAACTCTCACAGGCAAGTCTTCCCAAATAGTGGCCAAAAGATCACATGAATTCAGGCCCATTGATGTCTACAATTTTCCGTCCATGTGTGATTTGACTCTCATCTATGGCTGCCAAGTCTTTCACAATAAAATCATGTGATATCCTGGCTCAGATTCCCAGTGCTGTGTGAAAAGCCACCCTGTGTCTATATCTCAGTGTCCAAGGGCCCCTCTCTTGCGAAGCCTCCTAAAATCCCAAGACAATTCTTGGCAATACTTCTCTGAGGTCAGTTCAAGAACTCAGTCTCTAAGGGAAATGACCCCAGAGTTCAAGCCCAGGTGGACCAAGTCATCTCTTCCAACCGCCACACAAATGACCACAATTAAAACCAAAACACTCCCACATGGCCCTCATCTTCTTCCATATAGACACTCATTATTACCTCTGGCTGGAGGTTTCCATGAGGGGCGCAGCCCAAGACAGTGTCCAAAATACACTCCCTTGCCCCTCATTTGCCTAAAGTCTGGGTGGCCTGGAAACTCGTCCGGGGAAGCAGGAGTGATAAAATAGGCCTGCTGTAAATACTGCTCTGCTTCTCCAGTTTGAGTCCTTCTGAAAGTCAGTTATAAATTCTTTATGTGATTTGGATTTTGCAGAAAACCCAAGCACCTATGGGCTAGCCTCTGCAAGGCTTTGAAGAACTCATTTGAACCAAAGGTTCCTATTCACCCTTGATTGAGGTCAGGAACCTTACAGAGGTAGGCGAGAGACTTCTTCCACAATGACTGCTCTTTTGGCTAATTTAGTTTTGGATTCACACATGGGATCTTTTTTTACATCCATTATGTGCTGAGAATCTAAGCCACAGCCTCACACAGGACCTAGAGCCTGATTCAGATACATCCCATTCCAAAGCAATTAAGCACAGAGCCACAGGTGATTCCCATTAGTTTCCATTTGAAAACTGTTTTCTTCAGGCTTCCCAAATTGGGGCCTGAGGCAAAGGCCTTCCTGACATTCAGGGCAACAGAACAATAGGTAAGAAAACAGCCCAAAGCAGTGTTTCTCCACTGAGACTTTCCTGATCACACTGATATCTCAGTTTTCTGAGATGCTCGCAATTCCCTTCAGCTATCCAGTACATGGCCATGTCACAGAGCTTGGAGGTGGTACATATCTTGGACACAAAAACATGAGCCTATTCGGGAGAGTGGCCAGAATTCAGAAAGAAAACAGGAACTTAGGAAGATATCAGGATTGCCCATGGATAAGGAAAGCCACAGTTCATTCATAAATTTGGAAGTATGAATGCTGGGAAGCTTTCTACTAGACAGGACACATCCATTGAAGCATTCTCTTTTCTAATGTCTACAACCACGGACACAGTGGAATACACAGACCCAGAAACACTCGCCTTGTCAGACGACTTACTAGAATCAGTTCACTCCAAACCAAACAAATCACCTTTCTTACATATTCTCAGAGCATGAGACAAAAAAACACAAACCCACACACACACACCCACAAAGGCAAATCCTTCCCCCAAGAAGGTCTGTGACTATCCGGAGGTCCTCTGACTGATGGGCCATACTATGTTCCTCCGAAATGGCCTGTCCTGTCTCAGATCTGTTCTCCTTGTGCAACTCTATGAAGTTGACAGGAGCCAGTGGCGAGCCACTACCTGGTTTCTCAGGAATGGCCGCTCTTCAGAGCTTTCCTGGCATTTGGCCATCCTCACATCAGTAGGTACCAAGAAAGACTAACTCTGTTCTTGATGAATCCAAACAAGTGAGACCACTGGGATTGAAACTGGGACTGGCTCTGGGTGCCTGGCTTCCTGGATCCCATGTTCAGAGAGTTCCATCATCAAGGAAGTGATGTGAGGTCACTTCCATCAGAAACTCAATGAGGTCACTGCCTTGGCAACCACATTGTCCTAACACTTGCTTCCAAGGGTCCCATGAGATTGAGGCTGCCCCTACTTCCTGTGACACTTTCACAAGTTAGAATGCTATATCAACCATAGGCACTCGGGAACAGCTCTCCACACAGGCCTTCTTTGGTCCATCTTCTCTACATTAAGAAGAGAGAGACTGATTCAGACACAATCCTTCATCCTGACAGGACTCTTACTCTCTCTGGTCCTTCATAGCTGCCAACATCTTGTACAGAGATCATTTCTGCATGGACGTTATAGGTTCTCAGCAGGTGGAAGATCCCCTACATTCCTGTATTGTAAGACCAACTCTTTCCCTGCTCTTATGTAAAGTTAGATTGAGGGAACAGTGTATGGTTAGGGTTAATAACATGTTCGATATAAGTTAGGAATCATTCTGCTGGATTAATAATGGTATTCGGAACCTGTGATATTTATAAGACTATCGAGGTGAAACATAAATATGAAAACAGAAATCTAGGAACGATTGGAAGCCCAGAAGGTCATTGGGCACTCAATTAGTATACTTAGCTTTGAATTTCGTTCTGCACAGATGTTTCAGATAAATAGATAATCAATGGCCTAGGACCTTGTACCTTGGATCATTGAATGTAGAAGAGAACATCCACTCAAACAGGGATAGTCGGTAGGATTAGGAAGATAGTTCGTAGGTTTCAAAAGAATAGGGAGTAAAGCATTTGGACCAAAAGTTTTTTAGCTATGGGGATTCAGTTAGAGAGTGAATGTCAATGTCAGCACATGTGAAGAGTCATTCGCAATTATTAACTGGAGAAAAGGTGTAGGAAAGCAGATATCAATAGAGACATTAGGAAATCAGGCACATTACAACGTGTGTGATAAGAAAATACATTTTTAACAGGGTTGAGGTTGAATATATAATCTTAGGAAGAAATAAATATGTAGTCTTATTATACGATTAAGAATGATATTTGAGAGCATTAGGGAACCAGGTCATGGATGTTGTTAGTAATACATGGTCACATTCAATTTGGGCTTTGGTACAATCATAAGTGTGACCCTTGCATTTTGTGTCAGGAATATTACTGAGATGAAATGTATATGTATATTAGGTGAGTAGAAAATTCATCATGAAATATATATCATCCACAGGACCAAAAATATTCATTTTACTTAACGTGGATATATAGGTGAAATATAAGTATGCAAACAGAAGCCTAGGTAAGATTTGAAGCCCAGAAGAACACTGGGCCTTTGATTGTGATACTTAGATTTGAATTATGTTCTGCAGAGTTGTCTCAGATAAATCGATATACAATGGTACAGGACCTTGTACCTTGGATGATTGAATGTCAAGGAGAACATCCAGTCAAACAGGTATAGTCAGTAAAATTAGGAATATAGACTGTAGGATTATAAAGAAGAATGAGTAAAGGATTTGGACAAAAAGCTATGCTTCTCCAATTTGAGGCCTACTTTCATGCGTGGACGACGCTCATGTGTGGCCTCCTAATATCCCAACACAATTAATGGAAATACTTCTCTGAGGTCATTTCCAAAACTCAGTATCTTAGGGGAATCACACCAGAGTTCAACCCCAGGTGGACCCAGTCATCTCTTCCAACCACAACACAAATGACCACAATTAAAACCAAAACACTCCCACATGGCCCTCATCTGCTTCCATATAGACACTCATTATAACCTCTAGCTGGAGCTTTCCATGATGGGCACAGCCCAAACAGTGTCCAGAACAAGCTCCCTTGCCCCTCATTTGCCCAAAATCAAGGTGGCCTGGACACCCTTCCTGTTAACCAGGAGTGATCAATAGGCCTGCCGTTAATACTGCTCCGCTTCTCCAATTTGAGGCCTACTGACTGTGGGGTTTAGATTCTTTATGTGAATTGGAGTCATGAGAAAACACAAGCACCTATGGGCTACCTTTTGCAGGGCTTTGAGCAACCCATTTTATTGAGTCTAGGAGTTGGACAAAAAGTTCTTAGCAAAGGGGTTTTATTAGAGATTGAATGTAAATGTCAGCAAATCTGAAGAGTCATTCACAGTGATGAACTGGAAAAAAGGTGTAGGAAAGCAGGTATCAATAGAGACATTAGGAAATCAGGCAAAGTACAAAGTGTGTGACAGGAAAAGACATTTTTAACAGGGTTGAGGTTGAATATATAATCTTAGGAAGAAACAAATATGTAGTCACCAATAGGAATGATATTTGAGAGCATTAGAGAACCAGGACATGAATGTTTTTAGTAATACATGGTCACATTCAATTTAGGCTTTGGAACAATCATAAGTGTGACCCTTGAATTTTGTGTCAGGAATATCACTGAGATGAAATGTATATGTATATCAGGTGAGTAGAGTATTTCTTCCAACGTTTCTGAAGCAATAATTTAAAGACTTATACTTTAGTATTGGGGATACAAAAGGTGTACCCTGTGTCTATGAATATGGATAAGATGCCATAATGGAAAATACTGTAAATAAATAACATAGCTGGTTCCAACTTTAAATAATGGATTGAATTGATATCTGAAAATATATAGAAAATCTTATATTGATATATGTACATTCCTTCCAACCAGTTATACATCTAATTTTGATATTAGCATTATGGTTTATCACGAAGAGTGTGTGAGTTTTGCTTCAAAAATGATTATGGAAATTGAAAATAATGTGTTTGGAACGAAGTCTCATTAAAAGACCAGTCAAGAAACATGGAGGAATACATGTGTTCTGAGGCAGGAAGTGATTGAAAGTGAACCAAATGCCTACAAATTTTTGAACTTGTGGATGAAATGATATATCCTTTGATGTCCATAAACTGAAGAAATAGTAATGTACAAGTGTTGAATATAAATGACCTTCAAATATACATCATGTCCCATAGGGTTCTACTTGCATTCATGTTAAACTGGGTCAGTTACTGTAGAAATATTAGGATTTGTAAGCACCATTCACCGAAGTTAGTTTCCAGTACTAGGAAATAAATATGTATTTCAGGTGGATGAATATTTCTGAGAAAAATCTTGTGAAATGTTGATTATAAATCCACATATAGAAACATGAGTGAATTTAGGAAGTGTATAATAAGACACATATATTTCATATTTTGAAAAATCTGGAGAGTATATATATATATATATATATATATATATATATATATATATAGAGAGAGAGAGAGAGAGAGAGAGAGAGAAATAGATATATAGATAGATACATAGATAGAAACACACATTCAAAGACATTAAAATGTAGCAATATATATGACAATCGAAATTCATCATGAAATTCATCATGAAATATATATCATCCACATATCCAAATATATTCATTTTAATGAACATGGATTTATGTATTATGTTGTTCATCTAGGAAATTCACCCTCAGGTTGAATTCCAGTTCCATCAGTATTTAGGGGGAGTGATCTCTTCTCACAATTTGTATCTTCCAAAATCAGTGAGCTCACAAGAATGTACATGTGATACCAGGTAGGATTCTAAATATGCCTAAAATAATACATGTGCTGAATAGGCTACAGAGAAAGGGAGACAGAAATTTACAAATGGGTTAACTTTAAAAACTCATGGAGAAATATTACAATGAAAAATTGACTAGATTTATAACACATACCATTGATAAAGCATAAGTCAAATTAAAGTATACACCATGTTTCCTATGAATGGCCTGTATTCGTATTCTGTTAGGTTTCTTTTTCTCATATTAGGATTAGTAGTCAGAGTCTAGTAGGGTATGGGTTAGTGTCAGGGATTCAGTATTTCAAATGGAAAATAGCAAAATGAATCTAATGTGTATGCAATTATGTTCTACACAAAAATCTTCCCACTCTCATCCAGAACAATGCCTTCACATTACCTTCGCAGCAACTAAGACACAATTAGTGGAGAAGAGTTAGAAAATCTGTGATTACATATGTGGAAAGGAAAATGATCAGGAGTTCACAAACTTGGAGGTGGTAGAACAGTTTCCAAAAGTAAGGGAGAGGGTAAACACTACACAAACTTGGAGCTCTGCTGGCCTAATTACTTTTTGATAAACTGCCTCTGAGGTTGGGCCCTTGAAATATACGTTGTTGTCAGGAGCTTTAGCGTCCTTGGTAGTGAGACTACCAATTCTGGGTCTGCATCTATGTGACATGGAGGACATGCTTCCTTATTTTCTAGTGAACATGAGGCAGCAGTTCTTAATTTTCTCTTTTTAGGAAACTGTGGCCACTGGTGTCTAAGTATCTACCTGTGTGGACTGTGAAGCCATTTGGTCATCCTCCACTTTTCATGGTGTTTCTTACTGCTGCACTGGGAGTTTGGTGTTGGCTTCACGAAATACAAGGAGTACAACTGGGACACAGTTCTGGAGGGAGGACTCTCACGTGTGGTGGGTCAGGGTCTGCGGGAGAATGCACCAACCACGCTTCTATCCACATAGCTTTCCACCTTGACCAAAGCAACCTGATTCTGAACATTGCCCTGAACCCTCTCCATATAACAAGATGCCTTTACATATAAGGGTCTGCTGGGTTCACCATGTCAGTCACAAGTCATTTGAAACCCAATGGAAGATCCACGTGGCCCCACCACAGATGTTTTTTCACATACCTACACTCCACTGCTCTAGGCCCCCTACTCGACAGGGTCCAAATTTCTGGCATCTCTGTTCTACACCATTTTCATGAAACCCAGTGAATTAAGGCAGGGTCTGGTACACTCATGATTAGCAACAGGACATCCAAAGGTTCTCCAGTGCCACCTGATCATGGGAATTTTAAAAATTTCATGATATTTATCTAGCCATTTTTCAAGGATAACGTTGGAGGCACTGGGGGTTTCAATTTATACAGGAACCTGTAAATAGTGAGGAATCTCATTGCAATAAAATCTCTGGAGAACTCTCACAGGCAAGGCTTTCCAAAGAGTTGCCAAAAGGTCACATGAAGCCAGGGCCATTGAGGTCTACAATGTGAGGTACATATGTGTTAAGACTCTCAACTATACATGCCAAGACTTTCAGAATAAAATCATGTGATATCCTTGCTGAGATTCCCAGTGATCTGTGGAAAGCCAAAATGGGCATAGATCTCAGTTTCCAAGGGCAAATCTCATGCGTGGCCTCCTAAAATACCAACATAATTTATGGCAATACTTCTCTGAGGTCAGTTCCAGAACTCAGTCTCTAATTGGAATCACACCAGAGTTCAAGCACAGGTTGACCCAGGCATCTCTTCCAACTGCCACACAAATGACCACAATTAAAACCAAAACACTCCCACATGGCACTCATCTTCTTCTATATATACACTCATCATAACCTGTGCCTGGAAGTTTCCATGAGGGGCGCAGTCCAAGACAGTGTCCAAAAAAAGCTTCCTTGCCCCTAATTTGCCTAAAGTCAGGGTGGTCTGGACACCCTTCCTGTGAACCAGGAGTGATCAAATAGACTTGTGTTTAATACTGCTCCACTTCTCCAATCTGAGGCCTACTGACTGTGGGGTTTGGATTCTTTATTTGAATTGGAGTCATGAGAAAACCCAAGCATCTATGGGCTAAAATCTGCAGGGCTTTGAAGAACTCATTTGACCCAAAGGATCAATATTCTCACTGATGTAACTCAGGAACCTTACAGAGGAAGGTGAGAGACTTAATCCACAATGATTGCTCTTTTGGCCATTTTGGTTTTGGATGCACACATGGGATCTTTCTTTAGATCGATTAGGTGCAGAGAATCTAAGCCACAGCCTCACACAGGGCCAGGAGGCTGATTCAGTCACATACCTTTCCAAAGCAATTAAGCAAAGAGCCACAGGTGATGCTCATTCATTTCCATTTGAAAACTGTTTTCATCAGGCTTCACAAAGGGTTGGCCTTAGGCAAAGACCTTCCTGACATTCAGGACAACAGAAGAATAGGTAAGCAAAAGGCCCAAAGCAGGGTTTTTCCACTGAGACTCCCTGGTCACACTGATATCTGAGTTTTCTGAGATGCTCGCCATTCCCTTCAGCTATCCAGTACATGGCCATGTCACAGAGCTTTGAGGTGATATATATCTTGGACACAAAACCATGAGACTATTATGGAGAGTGGCCAGAATTCAGGACGAATACAGGAAATTAGGATCATAGTAGGTCTTGCCCATGGATAAGGCAAGCTGCAGTCCATTCTTAAATTGGGCAAGATGAATGCTGGGAAGCTTTGTCCTAGACAGGACACACCCATTGTGGCATTCTTTTTTCTAATGTCTACAACCATGGAGACAGGGGGATACACAGACATAGAAACACTCGCCTTGTCAAAGACTTATTGGAAACATTCCACTCCAAAACAAACAAACCGACATTTTTTTTTACCTATTCTCAGAACATGAGACAAAACCACAAACTGTCGTCCACACACACCAAGGCACCTTTTCCCCCAAGTAGGTCTGTGACTATCCGGAGTGTCCTCTGACTGGTAGGCCATATTTCTCAACAATGGCATTTCCTGTCATAGATCTGGTCTCCTTTGACAACTCTGTGAAGTTGTCAGGAGCCAGCGGTGAGCCACTTTCTGTCCTCTCAGGAAAGGCCCCTCTTAAGAGCTATCCTGGCATTTGGCCACGCTCACATTAGTAGGTCCCAAGAAAGACTGACTCTCTCCTTGGTAAATCCAAACAAGTGAGCTCACTGGGACTGGGACTGGTACTGGTAATGGGGGCCTGGCTTCCTGGATCCTAAATTCAGAGAGTCTCATCACCAAGGAAGTAGGTGAGGTCACTTTCTTCAGGAACTGAATGAGGTCACTGCCTTGTCCACCACTTTGTCCTAACAGTTGCTTCGTATGCTCTCTGAGATCGAAGCTTTGCCTACTTCCTGTGACACTTTCACAAGTTAGAATGGTATAGAAACCATAAGTACCTGGGAACAGCTCTCCACCCAGGCTTGGTTTTGTCCTTCTTCACTACATTAAGAAGAGAGAGGCTGATTCAGACACATCCTTTCATCCTGACCGGGTTGTGTGCCATGCAAGATGACTTTTACTCTCTCAGGTCCTTCATAGCTGACTACATCTTCTCAAGGGATTATTTCTGCATGGACTTCTGAGGTTCTCAGCTGGTGGAAGATCCTCTAGCTTCCTGTATTGTAAGACCAACTCTGTCCCTGCTCTTCTGTAAAGTGAGATAGAGTGAACAGTGTATGGTTAGGGTTAAAAGCATGTTTGATTTGAGTTAGGAATCATTCTGCTGGATGAATAATGGTATTGGGAATCTGTGATATTTAGAAGAATATAGACGTGAAATATATGTATGAGAACAGAGATCCAGGAACGATTTGAAGCCTAGGAAGGCATTGGGCCCTTGATTGAGATAATTAGCTTGAATTATGTTCTGCACCGAGGTCTCAGATAAATCGATACACAATGGCATAGGACCGGGTACCTCGGATGATTGAATGTAGAAGAGAACATCCAGTCAAAAAGGGATAGTCTGTAGGTTTAGGAAGATAGTCAGTATGTTTAAGAGGAAGAGTGAGTCTAGGAATTGGAAAAATGTTCTTTAACAATAGGGTTTCAGTTAGAGAGTGAATGTGAATGTCAGCACATGTGAAGAGACCATCACAATGATGAACTGGGGAAAATATGTAGGAAAGCAGATATCAATAGGGACATTTGGAAATCATGCAAAGTATAAAGTCAGTGATAGTATTAGATATTTTCAAGAGGGTTGAGATTGAATATATTATCTTAGAAACAAATATGTACTCACCAATAGGATTGATATTTGAGAGCATTAGGCAAAATGGACATGCATGTTTTTAGTAATCCATGTTCACTTTCCATTTAGGCTTTGGCACAATCATAAGTGTGACCTTTGCATTTTGTGTCCAGAATACTACTGTGATAAAATGTATATGTAGATCAGGTGACATGAGTATTTCTTCCACCATTACGGGGAGCAAAATTCTGAAAACTTATAAATTAGTACTGAGGATACAAATAGGTGTACCCCCGTGTTGATGATTATAGAGATGATGCATGAATAGACCATATTGTGAATAAAGTATATAACTGGTTCCAAGTTTAAATAATGGATTGAATTTACCTCTGAAAATATATAGGAGATCTTATATATATACATTCATTCAAACGAGTTATATATCAAATGGTAATATTCTGGTTACAGTTTATCATGAAGAGTGTGTGAGTTTTGTTTCAAAAATGATCATGGAATCGAAAATAATGTGTTTTGAAATAAGTCTAGTGAAAAGACCAGTAAAGCAACATGGAGAAATACATGTGTTCTGAAGTAGGAAGTGATTGAAAGTAAACCAAATGCCTATAAATACCTATACATTTGTGAACTTGTGGATAAGAAAGTATATCTTATGATGTCCATAAACTGAAGAAATTGTAATGTACAAATGTTGAATAAAAATGAACATCAAAATACACATCATGTTCAATTGGAATCTACTTGCATTGATGTTAAACTGGGTCAGTTACTGTAGAAATATTAGGATTTCTAAGCACCTATCACTGAAATTAGTTTTCAGTACTAGAAAACCAATATGTATTTCAGGTGGTTGAGTATTTCTGAGATTAATCTTGTGAAATGTTGTTAATAAATGCACATACAGGAACATAAATTTATTTAAGGAGTGTATAATAAGACACACATATTTCATATTTTGGAAAATCTGGAGAATATATATATATATATATATATATATATATACACACACACACACACACACACACACACGCACACACATTGATATGCAGCAAAATATATGCCAATCGAAATTCATCATGAATTATAATTCATCCACATATCCAAAAATATTCATTTTGTTGATCATGGATTTATGTTAATTATGTCTAATGTTTTTCACTAGAAAGCTCACCCACAGGTTGAATTTTGAGTTCCATCAGTATTTAGGGGGAGTCATCTCTTCTCACAATTTTTATATACCAAAGTCAGTGAGCTCACAAGAATGTACGTGTGATATCAGGTAGGATACTATATATGCATAAAAAGATACATGTGCTGAATAGGCTTCAGAGAAAGGGAGACAGGAATTTTCATATGTGTTAACTTTAAGAACTCATGAAGAAATATTACAAAGAAAAGTTGACTAGATTTATAATACATCCTCTTGATAAAGCAGAAGGCAAATCCAAGTATACACCATGCTTCATATGAAAGGCTTGCATTTCTATTCAGTTACGTTTCTTTTTCTCCATAATATTAGGATTAGTAGTCAGAGTCTAGTAGGGTATTGGTTAGTGTCAGGGATTCAGTATTTCAAATGGAAAATAGGAAAATGAATCTAATGTGCATGCAAACATGTGCTACACAAAATTCTTCCCACTCTCATTCAGAACAAAGCCTTGACACAACCATCGATCCAAGTAAGACACAATTAGAGGAGAGGAGTTAGAAAATCTGTAAATACATATGTGGAATAAAAATTGTTCAGGAGTTCACAACACTGGAGGTGGTAGAACAATTTCCAAAAGTAAGGGAGAGGGTAAACACTCCAGAAACATAGAGCTCTGCTGAACTAAAGACTTCTTGAGAAACGTCCTCTAAGGTTGGGCACATGAAATATATGTAATTTTCACATGATTTAGCTTGGTTTTGGAGTGACACCATCAAACCTGTGTCTGCATCTATGTGACCTGAAGGACATGGTTCCTTATTTTCTAATGAACATGAGGCAGAAGTTCTGAATTCTCTTTTTGTAGATAAACTGTGGCCACTGGGAGCTAAGTGTCTTCCCATGTAGTGTGTGAAGCCATTTGGTCATCCTCCATTTTTCCTGGTGTTTCTTGCAGTTGCACTGGCAGTTTGGTATTGGTTTCATAAAATACAAGGAGTACAACTGGGACACAATGCTGGAGGGAGTTCTGTCACGTGTGGTTGGTCAGGGTCTCCAAGAGAATGTACGAACCAGGCTTCTATCCAACAATACTTTCCCCCTTGACTATAGCAACCTGACTCTGAACATTACCCTGAAACCTCTGCATATAACAACATGCCTTTACATATAAGGGTCTGCTGCCTGCACCTTGTCAGTCACAAGGCTTTTGGAAGCCAATGGCAGATCCAGGTGGTCCTACCAAAAATATTTATTCACACACCTACAGTCCACTGCTCTATGTCCACTACTCAGCAGGCTCCAACTTACTGGCATCTCTGTTCTACACCAGTTTCACGAAACCCAGTGAATCAAGGCACTGTCTGGTACACTCATGATCAGCAAAAGGATATCCAAATGTTCTCCAGTGCCACCTGGTCATGGGAATTTCAAAAATTTCAAGGTATTTATGTAGCCATTTTTCAAGGATGAAGTTGGAGTCACTGTGGGTTTCAATTAATTCAGGAACCATTGAATGGTGAGGAAGCTCATTTCAAAGAAAGCTCTGGAGAACACTCACAGGCAAGCCTTCCCAAAAGGTGGCCAAGTGGTCACATGAAGCCAGGCCCATTGAGGTGTACAATGTGAGTTCCATGTGTCGTTAGACTCTCAAGTATGGCTACGAAGTCTTTAAGAATAAAATCATGTGATATCCTGGCTTAGATTCCCTGAGCTCTGTTGGAAGCCATCCTGGGCCTAGATCTCAGTTTCCAAGGGCGATTGTCATGTGTGGCCTCCTAAAATCCCAAGACTATTTATTGCAATACTTCTCTGAGGTCAGTTCCAGAACTCAGTCTCTAAGGGGAATTACACCAGAGTTCAAACCCAGGTGGACCCAGTCATCTCGTCCAACAGCCACACAAATGACCTCAATTAAAACCAAAACACTCCCACATGGCGCTCATGTTCTACCACATAGACACTCATCATAAACTCTGGCTGGAGGTTTCCATGAGGGCGCAGACCAAGACAGTGTACAAAATAATCTCCCTTGCCCCTCATTTGCCTAAAGTCAGGGTGGCCTGGACACACTTCCTGCGAACTAAGAGTGAACAAATAGGCCTGACCTTAATACTGCTCCACTTTACCAATTTGAGGCCACTGCCTGTGGGGTTTAGATTCTTTATGTGAATTGGAGTCATGAGAAAACCCAGGCACCTATGGCCTAGCCTCTGTAGGTTTTGAAGTACTCATTTGATGCAAAGCATCCCTATTCTTACTTGATGGAGGTCAAGAACCTTACAGAGGAAGGCGAGATACTTCATCACAATTACTGCTCTTTTGGCCATTTTGGTTTTCGATGCACACATGGGAACTTTCTTTAGATTCATCAGGTGCTGAAAATCTAAGCCACAGCCTCACACAGGGCGAAAGGGCTGATTCAGACACATCCCTTTCAAAGAAATTAAGCAAAGAGCCATAGGTATGCCCATTCTTTTTTATTTGAAAACTCTTTTCTTCAGGCTTCACAAAGGGGTAGCCTGAGTCAAAGACCTTCCTGACATTCAGGTCAAAAGAAAAATAGGTAAGCAAAAAGCCCAAAGCAGAGTTTCTCCACTGAGACTCTCCTGGTCACATTGATATCTGAGTTTTCTGAGATGCTCGTCATTCCCTTCAGCTATCCAGTTCATGGCCATGTCACAGAGCTTGGAGGTGGTATATATCTTGGACACAAAACCATGGGCCTATTCTGGAGAGTGGCCAGAATTCAGGAAGAAAACAGGAAAACTTAGGAAGTTATCACTGGTTGCCAACCAATAAGGTAAGCTACAGTCCATTTTAAATGGGGAAGGACGAATGCTGGGAAGCTTTCTAATAGACAGGAGACATCCATTGATGCTTTATCTATTCTAATGTCTACAACCACAGACACACTGGGATACACAGACATAGAAATACTCGCCTTGTCAAACAACTTTCTAGTAACAGTCCACTCCAAACCAAACAAACCGACTTTAGTACCTATTCTCAGAACATGAGACAAAACCACAAACCCACAACCACACCCACAAAGGCACCTTCTTACCCCTAGTAGGTCTGTGACTATCTGGAGTGTCCTCTGATTGGTGGGGCATACAATGTTCCCCCGAAATGGCCTGTCCTAAGATCTGGTCTCCTTGGCCAACACTGTGAAGTTGTTAGGAGCCACTGGTGAGCCACTACCTGCTTTCTCAGGTAAAGCCCCACTTTAGAGCTTTCTTGAATTTGGCCTTCCTCACATCTGTAAGTACCAAGAAAGACTGACTCTGTCCTTGGTAAATCCAAAGAAGTGAGACAACTGGGACTGGTACTGGGACTGGCTCTGGGTGCCTGGCTTCCTGGATCCCAAGTTCAGAGAGTTCCATCACCCAGCAAGTGAGGTGAGGTCACTTTCTTCAGGAACTGAATGAGGTCACTTTCTTGGCAACAAATTTATCCAAACTGTTGATTTCAAGGGTCCCATTATTTGGAGGCTGCCCCTACTTCCTGTGACACATTCACAATTTAGAATGATATATCAACCATAGTCACCCATGAACAGATCTCCACACAGTCCTGGTTTGGTCCATCTTCTCTACATTAAGAAGAGAAGCTGATTCAGACATAACCCTTTATCCTGACCATGTTGTTTGCCATGGAAGATGACTTTTGCTCACTCAGGTCCTTCATAGCTGCCTATATCTTCTCCAGGGATCATTTTTGCAGGGACCTTTGAGGTTCTCATTAGGTCTAATATCCCCTACATTCCTGTATTGCATGAACAACTCTTTCCCTGCTCTTTTGTAAAATTAGATTGAGGGAACAGTGTATGGTTATGATTAATAACATGTTCGGTGTGGGTTAGAAATCATTCTGCTATATGAATAATGGTATAAGGAACCTGCGATATGTATAAGAATATATAGGTGAAATGAATGTATGAAAATAGAAATCTAAGTAAGATTTGAAGCCCAGAAAGGCATTGGGGCCTTGATTGGGATAGGCATTGTTGAATTATGTTTTGCACAGATGTCTCAGATACATCGATATACAATGGCATAGGACCTTGTACCTTGGATGATTGAAAGTAGAAGAGAACATCCAGTCAAAAAGAAATAGTCAGTAGTGAAAGGTTAATAAAATAGGTACTTATCACTTCCTGTTTTTCTGTATGCTTAAGAAAACTCTGTTGCAATCTTGTGAAAAATTTGCTAATCTTTTCCTAGAGTGTGCTGTTCCCAAACGCCAAACTGCAGAATGTACTCCCTCACTCGGTGTCACGCAAACCACCCACTCGCCCTTACCCATCAGTAAATTTTCCTCCCTTCCCTCTCCAAGGAAAGTATATAAGCTCTGCTGTAGCTGTGCTTGGGGCTCTCTTCTCTATTCAAGTGAGCTCTGAGGCCCAGCATGCTGCACCCCAAATAAACCCTTTGCTGTTTCATGAGACAGTCTCTTGGTGGTCTCTTCCTCCGACACTCACACGACATTTACATATTGAGGTTCCACAGAGTTCCAGCAGCAGGGGACGAGAGGCCCCAACGGGCACCTCTCGGGGCAAGTAAGGGGCCTCTTTCTGGTTTCATGTTTCAGCTTAGGGCTTGGCAAAATCACTGGCGATGAAGAGCCTGAGCTCTCTCCCACAGTGACTGAGAGATGTGTCACAGAGACACAGGCCGCGTCCCTGGGGTA
The DNA here is from genome assembly GCF_048772815.1 of Callospermophilus lateralis. Lineage (NCBI taxonomy): Eukaryota > Metazoa > Chordata > Mammalia > Rodentia > Sciuridae > Callospermophilus > Callospermophilus lateralis. Next base: position 1,504,668 of record NW_027513276.1, read on the forward strand.
CGCCCCAGAGGACTCGGGAAATCAAGGAACAATTGTCTCCTCAACTCAGTGATATTTTCAGTTTCGGTATTTCCAGCCCATCGGATTTTGCCAGCTACTCATTCCTGGTCTTAGTGTTGGAGGTCCATTGCATGTCTTTATTGTCTTGTCTTGTCTGTGTCATGTGTCGTTGCTTTTACTGTTAGTGTACCTTTCATTATGGGACAGAGCACTTCAATGCCTCTGTCCCTGACCCTTGATCACTGGACCAAAATCCGCTTAAGGGCTCAGAATCTTTCTTATTTAGTAAAACGCTGGACCTGGCAGACTCTCTGTTCCTCAGAATGACCCACGTTTGGAGTCGGATGGCCCGTAAAAGGATCTTTCTACTTCCTACTAATTTAAAAAGTCAGAGATATTGTCTTTCAGTCGGGGCCACATAGCCATCCTGATCAACAGCCATATATTTTAACTTGGCATGACCTCTGCAAATCTCCTTCTTCATGGGTGAAGCTTTTCCTTGCCCCTGCCCCCCGCTCCTACTCTTTTCCCCATGATCTCTCAAACCCTCTGCTCCTCCCCCTCCTCCACCCTCCGTTCTCCCTGAGTCACAAGATTTGACTCTACTGGAATCTCTTCCCCCTCCTCATCCCCTGTCATCGTCCACTAACCCACAACACCCTCTAAGTGATTCTACTTCTGCTGACTCAGCCTCTCTGCCATTGGAGGAAGCAAAGCCGGCCCAGCACCCTCCAGATAACTCCCTCGTGGCACACACATCCCCTCCTTCCCTGGAGGAAGCTGGCCCAGCTAAAGGAACTCACAGGCGGCAAATGACTGAAACCCTGGAACTCCCATGATGCACCCCTTCCGTCCCCATGGGCCAACGATTGATGATGGCCATGGGAGAAAAATGCAAGCTTACTAGTACTGGCCTTTCTCCTCTTCAGACCTATACAACTTAAAAAATTACAATCCCCCATTTTCTGAGGAACCCACCCGGCTCATAGGTCTGGTTGAGTCATTGATGTTTTCCCACCAGCCTACTTGGGATGACTGCCAACAACACCTAAGGACTATCTTCATGACAGAGGAACAAAAGAGAATCCTCCTGCAAGCTAGAAAAAAGTATCCACAGACCAGATGGGCGACCAACACAACTTCCCAACTTAATCAAAGCCAGCATTCCCTTTAACAGACCCAACTGGGACCCCAACATCTTTGAAGGTAGGGAGAAACTGTCCCCTTATTACCGGGCTCTAATAGTGGGTTTCCAAGTGGCTTCTAGGCGACCAAGTAATTTTGCCAAGGTAACAGAGATTACTAAGGGCCTGATGAATCTCCCTCTCTATGTTTCTAGAGAGAATTATGGAGACATATAGGAGATATACTCCTTTCGATTCTCAGGGGGAGGATCAAAAGGCATCTGTCATGATGGCCTTTATTGGGCAAGGTGCCCTGGATACTAAAAGAAAGTTACAACGCTTAGATGGATTACAAGATATGACTTTGAGAGATTTAGTCAGAGAAGCCGAGAAGGCATACTATAAGAGAGAAACTGAGGAAGAGAAGGGAGCAAAGGGAGGATAAAAGAAACAAAGACAGACTAAGGCATTGACTAAGGTCCTGGTCACAACAAAAAATAGGCCAGAAATTAAGAAACAGGGAGACAGGAAGGGATACCTGGGCCCAGGCCAGAGACCACCCCTGGCTTCAGATCAATGTGATTACTGTAAAGAAAAAGGACACTGGGCCAAAGAGTGCCCCAGAAATAGACAGCCACACCAGCCAGGCATTCTGACTCTGGAGGATGACTACGAAAGTAGGGGCTACGATCCCCTCGCTGAGTTAAGCGTAACTTGAAGTGGAGGGGACCCCAGTAAACTTTGAAGTGAATACAGGGGCAATATACTCAGCCCTCAAGGCCACATTTGGCCCTCTATTAAATAAAAAGTCTCTAGTTCAAGGGGCTAACGGCAGTAAATATTGGGCATAGACAACTAAGAGTACCATGGACCTGGGGAAAGGAAAAAATCCATCACTCCTTCCTAGTAATCCCAGAATGCCCAGCCCCATTGATGGGCAGAGATCTGCTCACCATGGTCCACGCCAAAATAACCTTTAACCCTGAAAGCCCCCAAGTGGAATTTCTAAATCCTTCAGTAAAAATTCCTATAGTCATGGCTCCAACTATGTCAGTAGAAACTGTACATCAACTCACTCGCTTTGGTTCAAAGAAACTGCAGGAATTCCTGAAGGATCAAGAACAGAGTTTTAAACTAACTGACTCACAGGAAAAGGAAATAACAGAATGGTTAACAAAAGTCTGTCAGTTCCATCAATTGGTTAATGCTTACCCTTACAAGCTTCCTTCAGGAAAGCACCTATGAGGAACCAGACCAGGACAATTTTGGGAAGTGGATTTTACTGAAATTAAGCCAGCAAGGTATGGACTTAAATATCTCCTAGTCTTTGTAGATACATTTTCAGGATGGATTGAAGCAGTCCCCACAAAAAAAAAAAAAAAGAAAGAAAGAAAGAAACAGCAAAAACGATGGCCAAGAATATCCTAGAAGATATTTTTCCAAGATACGGCCTGCGTAAGGTAATAGGGTCTGATAATGGACTGGTGTTCATGGCCCCGGTAAGTCAAGGGTTAGCCAGGACCCTGAGGATTAATTGGAAGTTACATTGTGCTTATCGACCCCAGAGTTCAGGACAGGTAGAAAGAGTGAATAGAACCATTAAACAGACCTTACCGAAATTAAGCTTAGAGACCAGCATAAAAGATTGGACTATGCTCCTGCCTTCTGCAATGTTGCATGCAAGAAATACTCCCTCTGTTTCTTTGTGTAATCACACCCCCTTTGAAATTCTCTATTGTGCACCTCCTCCCGTAAGGGACCTAACCCCACTCTAAGACCTAACGATCCCTTCCACACCCCCTTGCTTGAGAGACTTAAAGCTCTTGAAAGAACTAAGAAATACCTGTGAAAACAGCTGGCCACTGCCTACCAACCTGGGGAGGAGGGGATTCCACATCGATATCAAGTAACAGACTTCATCGACGTAAGACGACATCAGGTGTCATCCCTGGAACCCCGCTGGAAAGGACCATAGCAGGTGCTACTTATAACACCTACAGTAGTAATGGTAGATGGAATCACTTCCTGGATCCATGCCTGTCATCTCAAGCCTGTGCCCTGTCCAGACTCTGGCTAGAAACTGAAAAAGACTGGTAACCATTTAAAATTGCGTATTCGCCATGTGGATAAGGCTCTATACTCTCCCATTTACCACCAGTAGTCCTAACCCTCATCAGTCCGTTCAGCAGAGATGGGTGATCACAAATCCTACTGGAAAATAAGTATAATATATCTCACATACAGCCCCCTTAGGATCTGGTGGCCATCTCTCCATACAGACATTTGTCAGCTGGCTATATCTCTTTCCTATTGGTATATCCCTGATGAAGAGGATCCCACTAAAATTCCATTAAATGCCTTCTGTACCATAGATGATGGAAACACATCTTATGAATGTAGGGACACGTGAGCCAGATGCAGGTTGGCTAGCCTAGATTGCTATGTTTGCCCAGCAGACTATCAAAGCCACAAACAGTCACGGCTGTGTGGGGGAAAAGCTGACTTCTTCTATATGTCATGGGAATGTGAGCATACAGGGGCTGCCTGATGGAACCCAAACTCCTCATCAAATTCAGTACAGAGCATTGGCCATACTACCAATTAGATAACCAAAACCGATGGCCCCCAGAGGGGTCTCCAGATCCTCAAATTCTGCGTGAACTTTTTAACTTCTGCAAGTGCTCAAAAGGGTGAAAGGCGATTCCCCTATGTGGAAGCCTTTTCCCTCCTTCACTCACATCCTGAACTATGCTTCTCCAAAAGATTCTCACCCTCAGCCTTCTGCTCCAGACTCTCTGCTGTCATTCCCACCTCAGCAAACTGATTTCTCCCCTCCAATTACTAGATGAAAAGCCCAAACCTCCGCTGGTTCTCAGACCACTGCCCCCTTGCTGAGGTAGCAGGTACTGAGGTACCCCTTCACCCACTCATTCCTCTCTTCTCCTGTCAGTGCCACACCGGGTCCCACCAGGTCCTCTTACCAGCTAACCAAAAGCTCAAACTAGCTGAGGAGAGCCCTCAGACCCTTATCCAAGATGTAATAAAAATGGCCTTTAATGTTGCTTTGTCAATACTGAAAACAGGTTTCTAAGTTTTTGAAAGTCCCTCACAGGATTTTGGGATACTCACTCCCGTCTTCCCCTCTACTCTACCTGTTCTACTGCTCACGTTTTTGTTGCCTGGAAAATCCCAAACCCGTTTCCCATTATTTTTTTACATCTCTCCTTCCTCATTCTCAGATCCTCGGAGGTGCTCTCAGCCCCACCTTCCCCGTCTTCCCCCGCTGTACCAGGCCCACCGAAAAGTCTTAACTGACCTTCTCCAGAAGTCTTTACCATGGCTGACTTTAAAACTTTCAGCAAAAGAGTCCCTATAAAAGAGTTCAATGTAGATAAATTTTCTTTATTCGTGTTGCCCTGTTCTACTTGGCCACTGCCTAAAAAACTCAGCACTTCTCAGCTAGACACCCCCTTACTAGTTTTTCACAAAATATAAGAAAAAGGCCTCTGGCCTTGAGGTGGGGCTTCACAGAAATGGCTACATTTCTACAATAAAGAAGTTAAAATTGGGCTCCATTGTAACAGCTGGCAGGGGGAAAAAAGAAAGGGAAGAAAAATCTCTCCCTCTCCCAGGTGTCCTTGATAAGTTAACTTGCCCAGAACAGAGGAAAAAAAAGAAACAAAAACTGCTTTTTGTGATCTTCTGCAGACTGTGAACTTCTGAGCCCCTTCCCTTATATGTTGGGTACAAAATTCTGAAACTATCTAAACTTGGGGTTCAGGGGATTAATTGATTACAACAGAAGCAGTGCCCTCTGAATCCATTTGCAACCAAATAGGACTGTTTCCCTGTCTTCCATGCTATCTTAGGTGCCTTGCCTTGTCCTTCCCTACAACAGTATAATTCTATATACTTAAACATTGTTTATGTTTTCATGAAATGGTTAACCGATGTGATTAATTGAAGTTGTTTCACAGAGTGCACTGTCATGACGCAGGTTCATTTAAAGATCATATAGGGGGGCATACAACCCGGTTAAGCTGAAAACATATATCCTCACTTTAGCCATATATTAGGAATTTGGGTTTCTGAAGTGGTGGGTACAGGAACAACTGCCCTGGTCCATGGGACACAACAAGTGACCCAATTAGAAGCAGCAATAGACCAATAAATAAAGATATTAGAAACCTCCATCACAGCTTTGCAGGAATCTTTTACCTCTCTACCTGAAGTTGTTTTAGAGAACAGTCGAGGGTTGGATCTCCTCTTCATGAGAGAAGAGGGCCTTTGTGCTGCATTGAGGGAAGAATGTTGCTTTTATGCCGACCATACGGGAGTTGTAAAAAAAAAAAATCTATGAGTAAATTAAAAAGACGCCTTGAAGAGCATCAACGAGAGAGAGAGAGGCCCAAAAGGGTGGTTTGAGTCTTTTTTCACACAGTCTCCCTGGTTAACTATGCTTTTATCAACCCTGGCCAATCCAAGAATCCTTACATTATTGCTCACTATAAAACCCTGTTTGCTCAACCGTGTAATTTCTTTTCTCCAAGCTCAAATTGGTCAAGTTAAACATATGGCAATACCCCACTAGCAGACATAGAATTTAAACCTCCCTATGATCACTTTTATGATTAAAAGGATCCAGAAGAAGAAGTGGGGAATGAAAGGTTAATAAAATAGGTACTTGTCACTTCCTGTTTTTCTGTATGCTTAGAAAAACACTGTTGAAATATTGACAACTGTTTTCTAATCTTGTTCCCAGAATGTGCTGTCCCCAATTGCCAAATTGCAGAATGTACTCCCTCACCCGGTTGCTCGCTGACCGACCACTCGCCCTGACCCATCAATAAACTTCTCTCCCTGCAGCCTCCAAGGAAAGTATAAAAGATCAGCTTAAGCTGTTCTCAGGGCTCTCTGATCTATTCAAGGGAGCTTTGAGCCCCAGTATGCTGGACCGCCAATAAACCCTTAGCTGTTGCATAGTACAGTCTTTTGGTGGTCTCTTCCTCTTACGCTTGCCGGAATATTATTGGATGATTGAATGTAGAAGAGAACATCCTGTCAAAAAGGGATAGTCGATAGGATTAGGAAGATAGTGGGTAGGCTTAGGAAGACGAGTGAGTATAGGATTTGGAACAAAAGTTCTTTAGCAATAGGGTTTCAGTTAGAGAGTGAAGTTAAATGTTAGCACAAGTGAAGAGTCAGTCACAATGATGAACTGGGGAAAATATGTAGGAAAGCAGATATCAATAGAGACATTACGAAATCAAGCAAAGTATAAAGTGAGTCATAGGATTAGACATTTTCAAGAGGGTTGAGGTTGAACACATAATCTTAGGAAGAAACAAATATGTAGTCACCAATAGGATTGACATTTGAGAGCATTAGGAAACCTGGAAATGGATGTTTTAAGTAATCCATGTTCACTTTCCATTTAGGCTTTGGTACAATCATAAGCCTGACATTTGCATTTTGTGTCCAAATATTACTGTAATTAAATGTATATATAGATCAGGTGACATGAGTATTTCTTCCATCATTTCTGGGAGCAATACTTTGAAGACGTATAATTCATATTGGGGAATCAAAGAGGTTTACCTTGAGTCTATGAATATAGAGATAATGCATGAATAGACATTACTGTGAATAAATAATATAACTGGTTCCACTTTAAATAATGGCTTAAATTGATATCTGAAAACTTATGTGAAATTTTATATTGATATACAATCATTTATTTCAACCAGTTATACAACTAATGGTAATATTAGGGTTATGGTTTATCATGAAGCTGTGTGAGTTTTGCTAAAAAAGTGATTATGGAAATCAAAAATAATGTGTGTGGAAAGAAGTCTCATGAAAAGTCAAGCCAAGAAATATGGAGGAATACATGTGTTCTGAAGCAGGAAGTGATTGAAAGTCAAACAAATGCTTAAAAATTTGCTAACTAGTGGATGAAATGTATATATATCCTATGATGTGCATAAACTGAAGAAATACTAATGTACCAGTGTTGAATAAAAATGAACGTCAAACTACACATCATGTCCCATAGGAATCTACTTGAATTTATGTTAAACTGGGTCAGTTACTGTAGAAATATTAGTATTTGTATGCACCATTCACTGAAGTTAGTTTTCAGTACTAGGAAACAAATATATATGTCAGGTGGATGAATATTTCTGAGAATAATCTGGTGAAAAGTTGATTATAAATCCAAATATATGAATATGAATGAATTTAGAGAGTGTATAATAAGAAACATTTTTCATATTTTGAAAAATCTTGAGAATATATATATATATATATATATATATATATATATATATATACACATATACACAAACACACACACAGAGAGACATTAAAAATAGCAATATATATTGCAATGGAAATTCACCATGAAATATATATCATCCACAGATTCAAAAATATTCATTTCTCTAAACATGGACTTATGCATAATGTTGTTCAACTACGAAGCTGACCAATAGGTTGAATTTTCAGTTCCAACAGCATTTAGGAGGAGTAGTCTGTTCTCACAATTTGTATCTGCCACCTAACAAAAATGTACGTGTTATAACAGGTAGGATTCTATATGTGCATATAAAAAAACATGTGCTGAATAGGCTACAGAGAATGGAGACAGGAATTTGTTGAGAGCCACAGCTGAAGGTGCCCTAGCAAGCTTCCAACTGCCAGAAAAATTCCAGCTGCCTGCTGATTATTGGCTCACAGAGGCCCCAGCAACATCTAGCTGATTGGCTACTCTGTGGTGATGCTCATTGGGCTGTTTCCCTGCCCTTTCAGACCATGGAGCTGCTCATTGGGGGACTTTTTTGGCTCCACCCACGATGACCCAGCAAATCGACCTCAAGCGCAGGAGGTTTGTGGGAGGTGGAGAGGTTTGTGGGTGTGAGAGAGACTTTACAAGGAAGCCAGTTGTGGCAGTTAGCCTCTGGGAGTTTTTCCTGAGGAGCTGTTTTGTTTGGCATGTGTGGTTCTAAAAATAAAGTTTGTTTCTTTTGACAAGTGGCTGCTGAATCGTGCCTATCCAGACTGCAGCATTTGGTGGCTTGAACGGGGATTGACTGAGGGTAAGTGATAAGGTAAACTGCTCGACCCTGAGAGCAGGGCGAGAGGATGGGTAGCCATTTTAGGATTCCTCTTTTGTTTTGCTTCACGTTTATTTTAAGTTGCCTGTCCCTGGAGATGAGTTAAACGAAAGAAAAACCACTCAAATCTGAGGAAAAACTATTTATGTCTGAGGAACAGATTGGGATAAAGGTCGGATGCACATGTCAGGAGGATAGAAAGGCCATAATGACTTTTTGTTGTTCACTTTTTATTTCATTCTGTCTCGTTTTTTTTTTTTTTTTCTTTTTTGCCTTATCTTGTTGGGTTTCATTAAAGTAGAAATACGGGATCAGAAATTAGTAAAAAACAAACTGAAATAGTGTTAAGGAAATTGTTACAGGAAGGAGGCATCTCACTAAAATCAGGGACAGTCAGGGCATACGTTGATACAATATAAAAATGTAGCCCATGGCTTTTAAAGTAAGAGTTATTAAATTTACCACAATGGAACCATCATGGTGAAGATTTAAAAAGAATAGAAAAGAACAGTCCAGGGACTCTGCCAGTTGGCACATTGCCATTGTGGTCTTTCATATCTGTTTTGCTTAGTCCAAAGCCTTCAGTTCAGACAAAGATAGAGGAACAAAGCTTAGAGCAGAAAAAGCCATCAGGGGAAAAGTTACAAAAGGATGCTGCTACTAACAACCTTCTATCATCAGAGGGTGTAAGTGTCCAACCAACAGTGCCACCTCTAAAGGAGACTGTTACTAACACCTTTCTATTCTGTAATTAATTTATTTTCCAATAGTCACTATATATTTAATGCTATAGTATCCCTTGAAGGTGCTGGTAGGATTTCCCCTTCAGTACTGTTTTCTCTTTGCTTTCCAATATACAAAGTCTAATCTGGGACAGAAAAGATCCATTCTTTATAAGACGTATCTGGGCACATACAGGATTGCCTGGAGCCCTTAGTTTGGGCAATGATTTAGCAGATAAAACTACACATGACATATATTCATATTTTCTCTACACTAGAAGAAGCTACAAATTTTCAAAAAAGTTCCATGTCAATGCTAATACTTTACAAAAGCGTTTTGAAATAACTAAGCAACAAGCTAGACAAATAATAAAACAATGTCAAAATTGTGTGACCATTTTACCACAAGTTAATCCTGAAGTCAATCCGAGAGGATTGATACCTAACCATATTTGGCAGATGGACGTCACACACTTGCCAGAATTTGGAAAATTAAAATATTTGCATGTTACAGTTGACACTTCTTCTGGATTTTTGATGGGCTCCCTTCATGCCGGAGAAAAAACTAAAGATGTTATAGCTCATTGCTTAAAAAATTTTGCCACTGTGGGCGTTCCAAAACAGTTAAAAACAGATAATGCCCCTGGTTATTCTTCTACCTCTTTTAAACAATTTTGCTCATCATTTGGCATAACTCATATAACAGGAATCCCATACAATCCACAGGGAAAAGGCATAGTTGAAAGAGCACATCAAACTATTAAAATGTACTTATTAAAGCAAAAAGACGGAATTGGGAAGGGGTATATATTTCCAAAAGATAAACTTAAAATAACCATTTTTACTCTAAACTTTTTACATTTGGATTCATGAGGACTTAGTGCTGCAGAAAGGCATATGTGTCCAAAAAATGTGCATAAGCTCAAGGTACTTTGGAAGGCTATTCTAACAGGACAATGGAAAGGTCCTGACCCAGTAATTGTGTGGAGTCCAGGGTCTGTTTGTGTGTTTCCACAGGAAGAACAGCAGCCGATTTGGATTCCGGAGAGATTAACTAAAGTCCTGACCAAGTGATATTCTGGAGTCGAGGGTCTGTTTGTGTGTTTCCACAGGAAGAACAGCACCGATTTGGATTCCAGAGAGATTAACTAAACTGATTTGTATAGACCAAAAAGAAGATGATTTGGCTCAAATCCATAACAGCTGGTATCCAAAACTCCAGTCTGGCTATCCTTACATCTGCGACAGAACCAGGATGCTTTTTTCAATATCAATTTTATTATTGCCCTTTCCCACAACATGAAGTTCTATTTTGTGTTTTTGAGCTAATGCAGACCTAGGTTACTGTTTTGCTGATCATTTCTATTTTTTGACTATAATTTTTTAAACATTCCAATGGTGATTTCACCTGTAAAAAGTTATAAGGCCTTTACTATTATGTAATGTGTTGTATGTATTATATTATGTTTGCACACTTGTGTTTTGTGTCATATGTTTGAATGTACATATGTCCATACATCATATATGATGTGCGCTCATGAAAAAATGGATCCAAATATTTTTTTTTTATTCACGTGTTTTAAATGTTTTAATTTAAATTGGGTAAACATCTGTTGAGGACTGTTTTAATATGTGAACAAAAAAGGACGTTAACAGAATTGTATGTTTACTTTCACCTTTCCTTTTCATTATATTGAATAATTCTCTTCAAGATAATGTAAATTGTTAAGAAAATGTTTTTTTTAGTACCTTTTAGAATGATACATAATTTTTTTTAGCCATTATTGCCAGAATTCCTATCTTCATCACAGTGTCGGTGAAGACAAAGATAAAACCAATCTACAGATTGTGCAATAGCCATCACTGAACTGTTTGCAGAACTTGCCTGGACTATGTATCACTTGTGTGCATTTTGAACTATCTGTTGGTCCAGCGACTTGTGGTAGTGTTGGGGTATTTATGCTTATGCTGTCATTGGTGGTACAATTTTTCCAAAAGGAGCCATCAACTGGCTTGGTGTATCTTCCCTTTTCTCACTTTATAGAGGTCAGGAACCTTACAGAGGAAGGCGAAAGACTTCATCCGCAATGACTGCTTTTTGGCCATTTTGGTTTTGGATGCACACATGGGATATTTCTTTAGATCCATCAGGTGCTGAGAATATTATCAACAGCCTCACACAGGGCTAAGACACTGATTCAGACACATCCCTTTCCAAAGCAATTAAGCAAAGAGCCACAGGTCATGCCCATTCATTTCCATTTGAAAACTGTTTTCTTCAGGTTTCACAAAGGGGTGTCCTGAGGCAAAGAACATCCTGACATTCAGGGAAACAGAACAACAGTTAAGGAAAAGGCCCAAAGTAGGATTTCTCCACTGAGACTTTACATTTCAAACTGATATCTGAGTTTTCTGTGATGTTTGCCATTCCCTTCAGCTATCCATTACATGGCCATGTCACAGAGCTTGGAGGTGGTACATATCTTGGACACAAAACCATGAGCCTCTTCTGGAGAGTGGCCAGAATTCAGGAAGAAAATGGCAATTTAGGAAATTAGCAGGTGTTGCCCATTGATAAGGCAAGCCACAGTCCATTCATAAATTGTGCAGGATGAATGCTGGGAAGCTTTCTACTAGACAGGATACATCCATTGAATCATTCTCTTTTCTAAAGTCTAAAATCACGGACACATTGGGATACACAGACATAGAAACACTCACCTTGTGAAATGACTTATTAAAAACAGTTCACTCCAAACCAAACAAACCACCTTTCCTACATATTCTCAGAACATGAGACAAACCAAAAACCCACACCCACACCCACAAAGGCACCTCCTTCCCCAAAATGGGTCTGTGACTATCCGAAGTGTTCTCTGACTGGTGGACCACACTGTGTTCCCCTGAAATGGCCTGTCCTGTATCAGATTAGGTCTCCTTGGCCAACTCTGTGAAGTTGTCAGTAGCCAGAGGTGAGCTCCTACCTACTTGCTCAGGAAAGGACCCTCTTCAGAGCTCTCCTGGTATTTGGCCTTTCTCTCATCAGTAGGAATCAAGAAAGAATGACTCTGTCTTTGGAAAATCCAAACAATTGAGAACACTGGGACTGGGACTGGGACTGGCTCTGGGTTCCTGGCTTCCTAGATACCAAGTTCAGAGAGTTCCATCACCAAGGAATTGACTTTAGTCACTTCCTTTAGGAACTGAATGAGTTCACCGCCTTGGCAACCACTTTGACCTAACATTTTATTCCAAAAGTCCCATGAGATGGAGGCTGGCTCTGCTTCCTCTGACACTTTCACAAGTTTGAATGGTATGTCAACCATAGGCACCCAGGGGCAGCTCTCCACACAGGCCTGGTTTGGTCCATCTTCTCTACATTAAGAAAAGAGAGGCTGATTCAGACATATCCCTTCATCCTGACCAGGTTGTTTGCCATGTAAGATGACGTTTGCTCTCTCAGGTCTTTCACAGCTGCCTACAACTTATCCAGGCATCATTTCTGTATGGACATTCGAGGTTCTCAACTGGTGGAAGATCACCTACATTCCTGTATTGAAATACCAACTCCATCCCTGCTCTTCTAAAAAGTTAGATTGAGGGAACAGTGTATGATTAGGGTTAATAACAGGTTCAATTTTGGTTAGGAATCATTCTGAGGGTTGAATAATGGTATTGGGAACCTGCGATATTTACAAGAATATATAGGGGATATATAAGTATGAAAACAGAAATCTTGGTAAGATTTGAAGCCCAGAAGGGCATTGGGCACTTGATTTACGTTCTGAACAGATGTCTCAGATAAATCGATATACAATGGCATAGAACCATGTACCATGGATGATTGAATGTAGAAGAGAACATGCAGTCAAAAAGGAAGAGTCGGTAGGATCAGGAGATAGTCATTAGTTTTAGGAAGAAGAGTGAGTATAGGATTTGGAACAAAATTCTTTAGCAATAGGGTTTCGGTTAGAGAGTAAATGTAAATGTCAGCATATGTGAAGTGTCAGTCACGATGATGAACTGGGCAAAATATGTAGGAAAGCTGATATCAATAAAGACTTTAGGAAATCAGGCAAAGTATAAAGTGAGTCACAAGATTAGACATTTTTAACAGGGTTGAGTTTGAATATATAATCTTAGGAAGAAAAAAATATGTAGTCACCAGTAGAATTGAAATTTGAGAGCATTAGGAAACCTGGACATCGATATTTTCAGTAATCCATGTTCACTTTCCATTTAGACTTTGGTACATCATAAGTGTCATCTTTGTGTTTAGTCTCCAGAATATTACTGTGATAAAATGTATATGTAGATCAGGTGACACGAGTATTTCTTCCACCATTTCTGGGAGCAACATTTTGAAGACGTATGAATTAGAATTGGGGGGAAAAAAAGAGGTGTATTCTGTTTCTATGAATATAGAGATAATGCATGAAGAGACCATATGGTGAATAAATAATATAACTGGTGCCACATTAAATAATGGATTGAATTGATATCTGAAAATATATAAGAATTCTTATATTGATATAAAATCATTCATTACAACCAGTTATACATCTAATGGTAATAATAGGTTTATGTTTTTTATGAAGAGTGTGTGAGTTTTGCTTCAAAAGTGATTATGGAAACCGAAAATAATGTGTTTGGAAAGAAGTCTCATAAAAAGTCCAGTCAAGAAACATGGAGAAATACATGTGTTCTGAAACAGGAAGTAATTGAAAGTGAAACCAATGCCTATTAATTTGCTAACAAGTGTGTGAAATATATATCCCATAATGTGAATAAACTGAAGAAATAGTAATGTACCAGTGATGAATATAAATGAACGTCAAAATACACATCATGTCCCATAGGAATCTACTTGCATTGATTTTAAGATGGGTAAGTTACTTTAGAAATATTAGGATTTGTGTGCACCATTCACTGAATTTAGTTTTCAGTACTAGGAAACAAATATGTATTTCAGGTGGATGAATATTTCTGAGAATAATCTTGTGAAAAGTTGATTAGAAATCCACATAGATGAACATGAATGAATTTAGGCAGTGCATAATAAGATGCAAATATTTCATATTTTGAAAATTTTGGAGAATATATATATATATATATATATATATATATATATATATATATATATATATATATATATACATACACACACAAAACCCACATAGAGAAATTAAATAGTAGAAATATATATGACAATCAAAATTCATTGTGAAATATATATGCTCCACAGATTCAAAAATATTCATTTTACTGAACATAGATTTATATATAATGTTGTTCAACCAGGAAGCTCACCCATAAGTTGAATTTTCAGTTCCAACAGTGTTTATGAGGAGTGATCTATTCTCACAATTTGTATCTTCCAAGTCAGATACCTCACAAAAATGTACATGTGATACCAGTTAGGATTCTATATGTGCTTATAAAAATACATGTGCTGAATAGGCTACAGAGAAAGGGAGACAGGAATTCACATATTTGTTAACTTTAAAATCACATGGAGAACTATTTCAACAAAAAGTTGACTACATTTATAACTCCTGACCTATATAATGCAAAAAGCAGGTCCAAAAATACACCAGGCCTCCTCTGAACTGCTTGTATTTCTATTCTGTTTGGGTTATTTTTCTCCATCATATTAGGATTAGTAGTGAGAGTCTAGTAGGGTATAGGTTAGTGTCAGGGATTCAGTATTTCGAATGAAAATTTGGAAAATGAATCCAAAGTGTATGCAAATATGTGCTACACAAAAATCTTCCCACTTTCATCCAGAACAATGCCTTGACAATACCTTCGCCCCAAGTAAGACACAATTAGAGGAAAAGAGTTAGAAAATCTGTGAATACATAAGTGGAATGCAAAATTCTCATGAGTTTACAACCTTGGAGGTGGTAGAGGAGTTTCCAAAAGTAAGGGATAGTGTAAACACTCCACAAACGTGGAGCTCTGCTGGCCTAAAGACTTCTTGAGAAACTGCTTCTGTGGTTGGGCACTTGAAATATATTTTGTTGTACGGAGCTTTAGCTTCCTTTCTAGTGAGTCCATCAAAGATGGGTCTGCATCTATGTGTCACCTAGAGGACATGGTTTATGATTTTCCAATGAATATGAGACAAGAGTGCTGAATTCTCTCTTTGGAGTTCAATTGTGGCAACAGGGGGCTAAGTGGTCTTCACTCTGTGGACTGTGAAGCCATTTGGAATTCCTCCAATGTTTGTGGTGTTTATTGCTGCTGCACTGGATGTTTGGTATGTGCTTCACGAAATACAAGGAATCAAAAAGAACACAGTGCTGTAGGGAGGTCTGTCATGTGTGGTGAGACAGAGTCTGCAGAAGAAAGCACCCACCAGGCTTCAATCTCACATAGCTTGCCCCCTTGAGCATAGCAACCGGATTCTGAATATTGCCCTGAAACCTCTGCATATAACAAGATGCCTTTACATATAAGGGTCTGCTGGCTGCACCATGTCAGTCACAAGCCATTTGGAATCCAATGGCAGATCCCCATGGCCCCACCAGAGATGTTTTATCACACACCTGCACACCACTGCTCTAGGCCCACTAGTCAGCAGGCTCCAACTTTCTGGCATCTCTGTTCTACACCATATCATGAAACCCAGTCTATCAAGGCACTGTCTGGTACACTCATGATCAGCAACAGGACATCCAAATGTTCTCCAGTGCCACCTGTTCATGGGAATTTCAAAAATTTCATGGTATTTATCTAGCCATTTTTCAAGGATGTAGTTGGAGGCACTGTGGGTTTCAATTCATTCTGGAACCATTAAATGTGAGAAAGTTCATTTCAAAGAAAGCTCTGGAGAGGTATCACAGGCAAGGCTTCCCAATGAGTGGCCAAAATGTCACATGAAGGCAGGGGCTTTGAGGTCTACAAGGTGAGGTCCATGTGTGTTTTGCCTCTCAAGTACAGATGCCAAGTTTTTCAGAATTAAATCATGTGATATCCTGGCTGATATTCCCAGTGCTCTGTGGAAAGCCACTCTGGCCCTAGAAAAGTTTGCAAGGGCAACTCTTATGTGTGGCCTCCTAAGATCAAACACAATTCATGGCAATACTTCTCTGAGTTCAGTTCCAGAGTTCAGTCTCTAAGAGGAATCACACCAGAGTTCAAGACCAGGTGGACCAAATCATCACTTCTAACTGCCACACAAATGACCACAATTAAAACCAAAACACTCCCACGTATCCCTCATCTTCGTCCATATAGGCACTCATCATAAACTCTGGCTGGTGTTTTCCATGAGTTGTGCATCTCAGGAAAGTGTCGAAAATAAGCTCCCTTGCCACTCATTTGCCTAAAGTCAGGGTGGCCTTGACACCCTTCGTGTGAACCAGGAGTGATCAAATTGGCCTGCCATTAATACTGATCTGCTTCTCCAATTTGAGGCCTACTGACGGTCAGGTATAGATTCTTCATGTAATTTGGAGTCATGAGAAAACCCAAGCACTTCTGCTGGGCTTTTAAGAACTCATTTGACCCAAAGGATCCCTATTCTCATTTGATGGAATTCAGGAACCTAACAGAGGAAGGCAAGAGACTTCACCCACAATGACTGCACTTTTTGCCATTTTGGTTTTGGATGCATACATGGGATCTTTATTTAGATCAATCAGGTGCTGAGAATCTAAGCCACAGCCTCACAAAGGGCCAAGAGGCTGATTCAGACACATCTCTTTCCAAAGCAATTAAGCAAAGAGCCACAGGTGATGCTAATTCATTTCCATTTAAAAACATTTTTATTCAGACTTTAGAAAGGGGTGGCCTGAGGCAAAGACCTTCCTGACATTCAGGGCAACAGAACAATAGGTAAGCAAATGGCCCAAAGCAGGGTTTCTCCACTGAGACTTTCCTGGTCACACTGATATCTAAGTTTTCTGAGATGCTCGCTATTCTCTTCAGCTATCCAGTACATGGCCATGTGACAGATTATTTAGGTGGTACATATCTTGAACAAAATACCATGAGCCTATTCTTTAGTGGGGCCAGAATTCAGGAAGAAAACAGAAACTTAGGAGGATAGCAGGTGTTGCACATCAATAAGCCTGCCACACTCTTTTCATAAATTAGGCAGGATGAATGCTGGAAAGCTGCCTACTAGACAGGAAACATCCATTGATGCATTCTCTTTTTTAATGTCTACATCCACAGACACAGTGTGATACACAGACATAGAAACACTCACCTTGTCAAACGACATTCTAGAAACAATCAAGTCCAAACCAAACAAACCGATTTTTCTACCTGTTCTCAGAACATGAGACAAAACCACAAACTCACATGCACACCCACAAAGGCACCTCATTCCCCCAAGTAGGTCTGTGACTATATGGAATGTCCTCTGACGGCGGGCCATACTATCTTTCTCTGAAATTGCCTGTCCTGTCTCAGATCTGGTCCTTTGGCCAACTCTCTGAGGTTGTCAGAAGCCAGTGGTGAGCGACTACCTGCTTTTTAAGCACAGGACCATCTTCAGAGCTTTCCGGGCATTTGCCCATCCTCAAATCAGTAGATACCAAGAATGACTGACCCTGTCCTTGGTAAATCCAAACAAGTGAGCCCACTGGGAGTGGGACTGGGAATGGCTCAGGGTGCCTGCTTCCTGGATCCCAAGTTCAGAGAGTTCCATCACCAAGAAAGTTAGGTAGGTCAATTCCTTCAGGAACTGAATGAGGTCACTGCATTGACAAACACTTTGTCCTAACAGTTGCTTCCAAGAGTCCCATGAGATAGAGGCTTCCCCTAGTTCCTGTGACACTTTCACAAGTTAGAATTGCATATCAACCATAGGCACCCGGGAATAGCTCTCCACACATGTCTCATTTGGTCCATCTTCTCTACATTAAGAATAGAGAGGCAGATTCAGACACATCCCTTCATCCTGACCAGGGTTTTTGCCATGGAAGATGATTTTGCTCTCTTAGGTCCTTCATAGCTGCCTACATCTTATCCAGGGATAATTTTTGCATGAACCTTTGAGGTTCTCAGCAGGTGGAAGATCCCCTATATTCCTGTATTGTAAGACCAACTCTGTCCCTGCTCTTTTATAAAGTTATATCGAGGGAACAGTGTATGATTAGGGTTAATAACAAGTTTGATTTGGGTTAGGTATCATTCTGCGAGATGAATAATGGTATTGGGAACCTACGATATTTACAACAATATACAGGTGAAATAAGTGTGAAAACAGAAATCTAGGTAAGATTTGAAGCCCATTAAGGCATTACGCCCTTGAGTTGGTTACATAGATTTGAATTATATTCTGCACAGACATCTCAGATAAATCGAGATACAATGGCATAGAACCTTGTACTTTGGATGATTGAATGTCGAAGAGAACATCCAGTCAAAAAGGGATAGTCGGTATGATTAGGAAGATAGTTGGTAGGTTTAGAAAGAAGAGTGAGTATAGAAGTGGGACCGAAAGTTCTTTAGAATTAGAGTTTTGGGTAGATGGTGAATGTAAATGTCAGCATATGTGAAGAGTCAGTCAAAATAATGAACTGGAATAAAACGTAGATAAGAATATATCAATAGAGACATATGTAAATCAGGCAAAGTATAAAGTGAGTGATAGGATTAGAAATTTTGAACAGGATTGAGGTTGAATATATAGTCTTAGGAAGAAACAAATATGTAGTCACCAATAGGATTGACATTTGAGAGCATTAGGCAACCTGGACATGGATGTTTTTAGTAATCCATGCTCACTCTCCATTTAGGCCTTGGTAAAATCATAAGTGTGACCCCTGCTTTTTGTGTCCAGAATATTACTGTGAAAAAATGCATATGTAGATCAGGTGACATGAGTATTTCTACCACCAATTCTGGGAGCAACATTTTGAAGATGAATAAATTAGTATTGCGGTTACAAATAGATGTACCCTGTGTCTATGAAAATAGAGATAATGCATGGATAGACCATACTGTGAATTAATAATATAACTGGTTCCAACTTTAAATAATGGATTGATTTGATATCTGAAAATATACAGGAAATCTTATATTGATATACAATCATTCATTCCAACCAATTATTCATCTAATGGTAATATTAGGGTTATGGTTTATCATGAAGAGT
The DNA here is from genome assembly GCF_048772815.1 of Callospermophilus lateralis. Lineage (NCBI taxonomy): Eukaryota > Metazoa > Chordata > Mammalia > Rodentia > Sciuridae > Callospermophilus > Callospermophilus lateralis. The sequence continues at coordinate 1,523,743 of NW_027513276.1, forward strand.
GTGTGAGTTTTGTTTCAAAATGATTATGGAATTCGAAAATAATGTGTTTGAAAAGAAGTCTCATGAAAAGACCAGTCAAGAAACCTGGAGAAATACATGTGTTGTGAAGCAGGAAATGATTTGAAGTGAATCAAATGCCTACAAATTTGTGAACCTGTGTATGAAATATGTATTTTATGATGTTCATAAACTGAAGAAGTAGCAATTTACTAGTGTTGAATAAAATGAACTCCAAAATACACATCATGTCCCATTGGAATCTACTTGCATTGAATTAAACTGCATCAGTTACTGTAGAAATATTAGGATTGTATGCACCATTCATTGAAGTTAGTTTTCAGTACTAGGAAACAAATATGTATTTCAGGTGGATGAATATTTCTCATAATGATCTTGTGAAAAGTTGATTATAAATCCACATACATGAACATGAATGAATTTAGGTAGTGTATATAAGACACACATATTTCATATTTTGAAAAATTTAGAGAGTGTGTGTATATAGATAGATAGATAGATAGATAGATAGATAGATAGATAAATAGATAGATATACACACACACAAAACAAACAGAGAGGCAATTAAAAGTAGCAATATATATGCCAATTGAAATTCATCATGAAACATATATCAACCAGATTAAAAAATATTTATTTTACTGAACATGGATTTATGTATAATGTTGTTCTACTAAGAGGCTCACCCATCATTTGAATTTTCAGTTCCAACAGCGTTTAGGAGGAGTGATCTCTTCTCACAATTTGTATCTGCCATATCAGCACACCTCAAAAGAAAATATGTGTGATACCAGGTAGGATTCTATATGTGCATATAAAAATACATGTGCTTAATAGGCTACAGAGAAAGAGAGACAGGTATTCACATATTTGTTAACTTTAAAAACACATGGAGATCTATTTCAATTAAAAATTAACTAGATTTATTACACCTACCCTATATCATGCAAAAGGCAAGTCCAACTATACACCATACCTCCTCTGAACTGCTTGTATTTCTATTCTGTTTGGGTTATTTTTCTCCATCATATTAGGATTAGTAGTCATTGTCTAGTAGGGTATGGTTTAGTGTCAGGTGTCTCGGCCGGCAGGACACATCAAAGTGTGCATCAAACCTCGTTGGGGAGGAATGAAGGGACAAGAGAAATGAGAGATGACAGCAAAACAGTAGTTCTGATCATGCTGCAAACTTTTACAGTTTTCACAGGGTATTTATATGCTGCAGATAGGAAATCTCTCTTATGATCAGCTGCTGGATGTCTTCACAGGGTGAGATAACCTCAGGATATTTCAGAAAGACAGATGGCCGCAGGATGTCTCAGGGAGATAGATGGCTGTCGGATGTCTCCTAGGCAGGATGTCTCCCAGAGGGCTGTTTCTTTTAAGTGTCAGGCTATTCTTTGAGGAGAACTTCCTTCTAGCCCCTCACCTTCCCCCCTTTCTTATATAAAATATTTGACCATACCTTACCGGCCAATGTTTTAGGGGGTGATAGAGGCTTTGTTTCTCAATGAGGCCTTAGAATATCTCCTGATCTGAGAGAGCATGTTTACTAGAAGATTTCTTGGTGGCCATGGCATGTTTTCGAGGAGACGGCTTTGAGGGGGATGCATGCCAACCGCCATGCACCAAAGCGTGTCACTCAGAGGTCTTGTGTTTGGGTATCCGTGGATCCATCCTCCCACAGTCTTTCCTGCACCCTCCATTATTATGGCCTAAGGTCCTCACTTCATGGGTGCATCCTCCCCCAAGTGAAGGGGCACTTTGAGGATGAACCCTTATGGCAATGGCAGAAGATTGTTAGTCAGAGCTATTTCTTATAGTTTTATTTAAGAAAGAGAGATCTGTGGGGATGTAAACTTAAGAAATAAGCCTGTGAGAAGGGTAGAACATCCTTTTAAATGTTAGCAGCAAGGTCTTCCATCTCCAGACGATGATAGCGCACCTGTATGGGCTTAGAGGCCAAAATATTAATCTGTTCTTTAATAAATTGTACCAGCCTGTTTATAATGCAGGGTCCTATAGACACTATTTAAAGTAAACCCAACAAAGGGCCTATTAGGGGAAGAACGTAGGGTAGAAATCCACTAAGCCCAGTCCAGAGTGGATTTTCAAATAGTTCCCTTCGTCTCTCTTTTACATCTTCTTGAACCTGCTTAATTTTAGTGCATACTATGCCTGATTAATTGGCATAAATGCAGCATCGTTCCCCTAAGGCCAAGCGAATACTTCCCTGGTTAGCTGTCAGCAAATCTAAGCCTCGTGTGTTTTGAAGGAACACTTCTGCTAGGGAGTCTATTTGGTCCTTCAAATCTTTAATGGTTCCTGATAGAGTTTGTACATCATTTATAAAGTTGTTGAGACAGGCGACAGTAAGAGTGGATAGCCGTGCCTAAACCAGTGTACCTGTGCCCACAGCAGCTGTTATTCCAAGGCTCGCAATGAGTGGTAAGGCATGTATTGCCCACCTGTGTCTTATGACTAAGATGTCTAGGCTAGGAATGGGTAGACGTTCGTCTCATGGGACAATAGTTATATCAGGGAGGAATAAGGTAAGAACACAGCCACTGATCCAATTCACTGGAAGCCTGGGGAAGGCCGAGTTTTCTCCACACATAAAAACTGTGCCATTGGGTAACAAAGAGATGGGTTGGGTGAGAAATAATTTTGTACTTTTGAGCAATTTCCAAAGGAAGTAACTCCAACATCAATATCATAGGTATTATTCTGCATCGTGCCTAAAAGACATAATGTAAATGTGCCTATAGGCTGTAATTATAAAAAAATCCGGGTTGGCATGTATTATCATTGTCTATGATAGAATTAATAGGAACTGCCATAGGCATGATTGTCCCTGTTGTCATGCAGAGCCAGCAATCACCAGCAATGGTGGGGTTGGAATTATTAAGCAAGGAGAAGGTAGTTTCCAAAATTTCTAATGTATTGGTATCTAAACCTCGGAGCTGGGATTTAGGCTACATTAAGGGATGATATGTGAGCTCAGGAATTTGGGGTTTCAAAAGTTTGATTATCTGAGGATGCTTGACAGCATCAGTGGGTCCTCCACGATAAGAGACCCCTGTAGGGGCCTTAATGGGCCAGCAGGAGGGTTTACCAACACTGCCTTGCCACCCAGGTGACTGTAGCTTGGTGTATTTGCCATCTCCTCCACGGTCAAAGAGAAAGGGGGTATAATGAATAGTGGTCCCCCCTTCTGCATGAGGTTTAGTTAGGGAGGCTTCAAAAAATTTTTCTCCTTGCTTGTTAACACAAATTAAGAGTGACACATAACAAGAGCCATACATCGCCTGTGTATTCGTACAGGTTGCAGAACAATTTTGGAGAGCTTTACTTGTACTAGGGGGAATAATCTTTGGCTTGTTAACACATACACATTTAGGCTGATGAACTACTCTGAGTTTATGGTCAACCTCGGCCAGGAGGTAAACCACTTTAGTCACGCAGTCAGCAATCTGGGTCCAACTAGTGCGAGCCTGAGTTCAAGATCCTCACTTGCACTCGCAGGGGGGCCCAAAGAGGTACTCCATGATGTTGGAAGGTGGAGGGCCAAGGCCTCCGTGTACAACCCTGTTCAGCAGAAGTGCCTTAAGCAGAATCCAAACACAGATTGTTGGCTGCATCTGAAAAAGAGGAAAATTTGTCCTCAGGGGGAGCACCTTCGTCCCTAGGTTGAGGTAAGTCATTAACCTGTTTAACCAGGTGTTCTGGTAACCATCTTGGGGCTGCTTGCTCTTGGTCCAAAACACAAGCTGAGCCTCGTCCCCAGATGAAAAGAGGTTCTGGGCCTTTCCATTTATTTGTAAGGGGATTGCGCCACATAACAGGTGGGCGAACAGAATTGGACGAGGGATGCCAATGTCTGTCTGTGGCTGAATGGCCTTCACTGTCGAGAGTAAGAAAAATAAGGGCAAATAATTCATGGTTAAGGCGATGCCTGGGAGTGGTAAATATAAAGGCGATAGCCTTAAAGAGGGTTAGCAAGTCTTTAAGGTAAGGTGGGCACGTTCCACAATGCCTCGGCCCTGAGGTTTGTATGGAATTCCAGTAGTATGACAAATTTACAAGGTAGCACAAAATTGTTTAAACTTGGCACTGGTATATGCAGAACAATTATCTGTTTTAATATGTATTGGTTTACCCATTACGGAAAAGGTTGAAACAAGATGAGAAAGGACATCTTTGGGACCCTCTCCAGAATGTGGTCATGCAAAAATAAAGCCACTGAAGGTATCTATAGAAACGTGTATATATTTGGTTTTTCCAAATTCAGGAAAATGAGTAACATCCATTTGCCAAAACTGATTGAGCAGTAATCCTCTGGGGTTAACTCCCAACTGTTGAATGGGGAGGGAGACAGCGCAACCAGGGCATGTTTTTACTATCTCTCGTGCCTGTTGCCTGGTAATTTTACAAAGTAATCGAAGGCTCTGGGAATTTAGATGGTGAAAATTGTGTAACTCCGTGGCCTTTTGAATGGAGCCAACAAAAATTGGAAAGATGGAACGAGTTGCTGCATCAGCTTGGGGATTACCTTGTGTTAGAGGGCCGGGAAGATCAGAGTGTGCCCTGATTTGTCCTAAGAAAAATGGGTGTTGTCTGGCCTGAATTAGTTGCTGAAGCTGGTGAAACAGAAAGACCACATTGGAAGAAGCCTTAATAGTGAGTGAAATCTCCAGCAGGAGCACAGAATGAGCAATGCAGGCACTTTCTGCATAAATATTAACAGAATTATCAAAAAATGTTATAAAAACTTGTGTTATGGCAAACAATCCAAAAACTGTGCTGACTGATAGACACTATCAAAGGTGGTAGGCTGGTTATTGATAACAAAGACCGCATGGCCATTATTGGAACCATCTGTAAAGACAGTAAGGGCTTGAGGAATGGGAGCCTTTTGAGTAATTTTGGGAAAAATAAATGGATGTAACTGGACAAAATGTAAAAGGGGGTCATTGGGGAGGTGGTTATCAATTGTTCCCAAAAGCCTGATAGGGCAATACCTGATTCATCCACTGTCTGTAGTAAACATTGGGTTTGGTCCTTAGTATATGTAATTAAAATATTATCAGGGTCTTTGCCAAAATGTTGTCGAGAAAGCAAATGACCTTTAATAATAGTAGAAGCTACCTGAGCAAGATAAACAGTAATATCCTTGGAGGATGTGGTGGGTAAGTGGACCCAAAGCAAGGGGCGGCCTTTAATTTTAAAATGTGTATTTTGCTGCCGAAATACTCCTGTGGGTGTATGAGGAGTGTGTAAAATAACCAGAACCAGAGGAAGGTTGTAAGAAATTTGTGTAACAAACTGTTGGGCAATGGCTTCTGTGACTTGGTTTAATGCCTCTCATGCCTCGGGAGTAAGCTTTTGAGAGGAGGAGGGGTGGGAATCACCTCTCAAAATATCATTAAGGGGCAAAAGTACACAAGTGGGCAATTTTAAATATGTTCTTATCCATTGAATATCCCCAGGTAATTTTTGAAAATTATTAAGGGTGTGAAGATGGTCCACACGTAGTTGTATTTTAAGAATTTGGATCTGATTATCTTGAAGTTTAAGGCCCAAATAGGTATCAGAGTCCTGTGTTTGAAACTTATCAGGAGCTATCTGTAGTCCTAAGGTAGCGAGGGATTTGTAAAGGTCCAAGTAACAATTATTAAGGTCATGGGTGTTAGGTGCAGCAATTAACAAATCATCCTTTTAATGTAAAATATAAATTTGTGGCCATCGCTCTCTCACAGGGTCTATTGCTTGAGCAACGTAATTTTGGCAAAGACTAGGGCTGTTGGCCATACCGTGGGGAAGAACCTTTCATTGAAATCTCTGCATAGGGCCCTGAAAATTAATGCGAGGGAGACTAAAGGCAAAATAGGGTCTATCCTCAGGATCTAAAGGAATGGTAATACAGCAATCTTTTAAGTCAATAACCATTTTACAATTGTTTTTGGGAATTGCCACTGGTGTGAGAATACCTGACTGTAGTGCTCCCATCGGGAGCATAACTTTATTAATGGCACACAAATCTTGTAAAAGGCGCCACTTGCCTGATTTTTTATTGATAACAAAAATTGGAGTATTCGATGGTGAGTTTGAGGGCTCTACATGGCCGGCTGCCAGCTGTTCCTGCACTAACATGGAGGCAGCCTCCAATTTTTTCTTAGGTAAGGGGCCACTGATCCACCCACACAGGAGTTTGAGTCTTCCAAATAATTTTATCTGCATGAGGTACAGGAGGGTCAGGGACCAACACTAAAAATCCGAATACCCAAGGCCATATGTATTTGTGTTTTGTATGGGTTGTAGAGGCTCAACCAGTTTTCGTCTCAGTCTCCCCAGGCCTGTACCAGGGACAAAATTCATACTAAGCATTTGATGAGTCACCATGGAATTGGGACTGGGAAGAATAACTTCCATTTGACTCAAAATATCTCGGCCCCATTGGTTAATAGGTTAGGTCAGGAACATCGAAAAAAGTGACAGTTGACTTATTACCCTCTTTATCAGTCCAGCTAATAGACCTAGAGCTGACTGGAGGATTTTTTGATTGTCCTATCTCTTTAAGGTCACTCAAGGGTGGGGTGAGGGGCCAACCAGATGGCCAGTATTTTTTAGACATAATTGTGGCATCAGCTCCAATATCTAGAATTCCTTGGAATTCCTTTCCTTCAATAAGTAAGGTAAGGGGGTGTATTGTGAGAAATTGGCTGAACCCAATACACATCAGAGGAGCCCAAGGAGGCAGTCCCCAGCGGTAGGTTTGGGTGGTGGAAGTGCCTCCTGAATCCAAGGAAAGGAGTATTAATTGTGCAAGTCTTGTTCCTGCGGGGATGGCCACAACTCCATTAATAGCTGTGGCCAGTATTTTTATTTCTCCAGTGAAATCATTATCAATAATGCCAGGGAAGACCTGAACACCTTATAAGGTAGTAGAGGCTCTTCCAAGAATAAGGGAAGACGTATGAGATGGAGGGGGACCCCTAATTCTAGTGGGTATTAACTGGGTCCCTTGCAATGTGTCTAATATTTTCTCAGTGGTGGCACAGAGGTCCAATCCTGCGCCGCCTGGTGTGGCTCGTTGGAAGGAGCAATTGTGGAGAAGGATTTTGAAGTAGGTTGGTAGTTTGGGAGGGAACAAACCTTATTGCCCCTGGGTTTGTCTTGGGAAAGTCGGGGCCAGGGGTTGGCCCTGCAGTGATTTTCCAAGAAGCAGGAAGAAATAGGCTGTCCGAGGGCATTTGTTTTAGATCTCCACTCACTGGCCCAGTGATGACCTTTGCCACATCTAGGGCAAAGAGTAGCTGGGGGCGGTTTAGCCCCAGTTTGAGGAGACACTATTCCTAGGCTTTGTTTGCCTGTCAGACACTAGTGTGTAAAATGGCCAGGTTGTTTTCAAGTAAAGCAAGTAGGTGAGCCAGGATTGTGAAAGGCCTTGGTAAAGGTGGCACCAAAGGCGAGACCCATGGCATGGGCTGCACCCACCCCTGCACAGAGTCTAATAAAGTCAGAAAGTTTCCTTTTATCCTTATGTGGTCGAAGAACACCCTGACATGCTGGCTTGGCGTTTTCAAAGGCAAGATGTTTTACAAAGGTGCTTTCGCTTTCGCTTGGTCCAAGCAAGCATTCTGCGGCTAGGTTAAGCCGGGAAACAAAGTCGCTATAAGGCTCGTGAGGCCCTTGTCGTATTTTTGCCAAGGAAGTGGTAGCTGAGGCCTTTTGTCGGACGCGTCTCCAAGCATGTAAGCCAGCCGTCTGAATCTGCGCCAAAAGTCCAGCAGGGAAACATGCCTGTTTATTTTTAGTGTCAAAAGGCGCGTTGACCACTAACTTAACAGAAGTCCAGGATTTAGAGGAGGCCTTTGTTAAGTTTTTTTGAGCAGTTTCCCAACAGTTCTCTTTGAAATTGCGTTCCATAACAGAAAGTCTCCAGCACTGAGGTATCTCGGGTTTGAAATTTCCAATCATTGGTAGTAAGCCATTGTGCACTGTGGATTTCTAATAAAGCCACTCTGTAGGGCGCAGTGAGGCCAGAGTGAGCACAAGCCTTTTTAAGTTTTTCATGAAAATGCAGGTTTAATTTTTTGTACACACTCTGGGTTCCTTCCTGCCTGGGGGTTAACTCCTCATCCTCTGAGTCCTGATCTCCTTGATCCATTTCCCCCGCTTTCTCCTCTTGATCATCATGTAAGTCTTTGACCTCAGACTGGGCAGGCATATCTATCTGACTGCGGGTTACTGGGAATGTGAGAACAGGCTGATGGAGCAGGTTAGCCTTTTTATTAGACCGCCGATGGGCAGCTTGCCTTGACTCTATGTCTAAGGCTAATGAGCAGAGCTCAGAGTCAAGGGATGTTAATTCTTTTAAAAGTTGGATCTGTTCCCGTCTATGCTGGAGAGACTGTCGCAAGGGAGCCAGGTTAGGCGAGGGAAGTGGAGAAAAAATACCTGGGGGGCGATGTTGGCCCCTGAAGGGCCGGAGCACAAAAGGCATGAGGGATATAGGAGGGAGGTGGATGGGTAAGTTTTATAGGCTCTGGAAGGGACCTGAGAGGTGGTCGGTCTTCTGAATGGTAGTGAGCTTCTTTCTTCTCCAAGGTAGCCTCCTCCCCAGGGGTCAATGTGTCTCTGGGATTTAAAACTGGATAAAGGTAGTTGGTAACCATTGGAGCCTTATTCATTAGGGTGGTATTTTGAGGTGGACCAGGAAGGTTCCCAGGGTCCTGGGGAGACTGAGAAGGGTCTATATCTGTACTAACTGATGGGCATGCAGAGGGGGGATGAGAGGTCATTTGCATAGTCTCTTCCCCAATCCTGACAAATTTTAAGGTACCATTGTCAAAGGGTGAACTTTTAAGAATTTCATTAATTAAGTTCCAGTAAGAAAAGGTGGGAACAGGCACCTTTTCTGTGCCAAAGTATTCATAATAATCTTTTAAACAGTCTCCTACTCTAAGTCATGGTTTACCATCAATGGTTCCTTCAAGGGAAAACCATGGACACAATTCCCCTATGTATGAACAGAAAAATTTTAAGTCCTTTTTCTTAACACGTGCCCCCCATGTCTTGAAGGACTCCTTCAGGGCTGACAAAAACAAATCATGTGACGAAACTGCTTGTCCCATGGTGGGTCACTCACTGTGCATCATCCACACACTCCTACTGGATAAGTCTCTCGGTGGTGTCTGCTGAGGCAATCGCGAGCTCCGCTTGACCAAGTCTTCCAGGAGGATGGGGTTCCCCCTCAGTCAAAGGCTTGAGACCCAGTCGGTGGGCGCCAGATGTTCTGGCCGGCAGGACACATCAACGTGGGCAGCGAACATAGATGGGGAGGAATGAAGGGACAAAAGACACTAGAGATAACAGCATGACTGTAGTTCTGATCAAGCTTCAAACTTTTATTGTTCACACAGGGGATTTATATGCTGGAGATGGGAAAGCTCTCTTATCAGTAGTTCCTGGATGTCTTCACAAAGTGAGATAACCTCAGGATGTTTCAGGAAGACAGATGGCCGCAGGAAGTCTTCGAGATACTGATGGCTACAGGATGTCTCCCAGGCAGGATGTCTGCCAGGGGGCTGTTTCTTGTAAGTGTCAGGATATTCTATGAAGGAGAATTCCTTCTACCTATGAAAGACAGGGATTCAGTATTTCGAAAGGAAAATTGGAAAATGAATCCAATGTGTATGCAAATATGTGCTACACAAAAGTCTTCCCACTCTCATTCAGAACAATGCCTTGACATTACCTTCACCCCATGTAAGACATAATTAGAGGAGAAGAGTTACAAAATCTGTGAATACATATCTGGAATAGAAAATGCTCAATAGTTCACAAACTTGGAGGTGGGAGAGGAGTTTCCAAAAGTAAGAGACAGGGTAAAAACTCCACAAACATGGAGCTCTGCTGGCCTAAAGACTTCTTGAGTAACTGCCTCTGAGGTTGGGCACTTGAAATATATGTTGTTGTCAGAAGATTTAGCTATCTCTGTAGTGAGACCATCAATGCTGGGTCTGCATCTATGTGACCTGAAGGACATGGTTTCTTATTTTCCAATGAACATGGGGCAGCAGTGCTTAATTCTCTATTTGTAGGTAAACTGTTGCCACTGAGCGCTAAGTGTCTCCCAGAGTAGACTGTGAAGCCAACTGGTCATCCTCCACTTTTTGTGGTGTTTCTTGCAGCTGCACTGGGAGTTTAGTATATGCTTCATGAAATACAAGGAGTTCAACTGGGTCACAGTGCTGGAGGGAGTTCTGTCACGTGTGGTGCGTAAGGGTCTGGAGGAGAATGCAACAACCAGGCTTCTATTCCACATAGCTTGCCCTCTTGACCATAGGAATCTGATTCTGAGCATTGCCCTGAAACCTCTAGATATAACAAGATGCCTTTACATACAAGGGTCTGGGGGCTGTACCATGTCAGTCACAAACCATTTGGAAGCCAATTCCCGATCCACATGATCCCACCAAAGCTGTTTTAACACACACCTGCACACCACTGCTCTAGGCCCACTACTCAGCAGGCTCCAAATTACTGGCATCTCTGTTCTACACCATTTTCATAAAAACCAGTCAATCAAGGCACTGTCTGGTACACTCATGATCATCAATAGGACATCCAAAGGTTCTCCAGTGCCACCTGTTTATGGGAATTTCAAAAATTTCATGGTACTCATCTAGCTATTTTTCAAGGATGAAGTTGGAGGCACTCTGGGTTTCAATTCATTCAGGAACCATTAAATGGAGAGGAAGCTCATTGCAATGAAAGCTCTGGAGTACTCTAACAGGCAAGGTTTCCCAAAGACAGGCGAAAAGGTCACATGAAGCCAGGCCCATTGAGGTCTACAATATGAACTCCATGTGTGTTTTGACTTGCAACTATGGCTGCCAAGTCTTTCACAATAAAACCATGAGATATCCTTCCTGAGATTCCCATTGCTGTGTGCAAAGCCACCCAGGGCTTAGATCTCAGTTTCCAAGAGCGACTCTCATGTGTGCCCTCCTAAAATCCCAACACAATTCATGGCAATACTTCTTTGAGTTAAGTTCCACAACTCAGTCTCTAAAAGGAATCACACCAGTGTTCAAGCACAGGTGGACCCAGTCATCTCTTCCAACGGCCACACAAAGGACCACAATTAAAACCAAAACACTCCCACATGGCCCTCATCTTCTTCCATATAGACACTAATCATACCTTCTGGCTGTAGGTTTCCATGAGGGGTGGAGCCAAAGACAGTGTCCAAAATAAGCTCCCTTGCCCCCGTTTTCCTGAAGTCAGTGTGGCCAGGGCACCCTTCCTGTGAACCAGGAGTGATCAAAGAGGCCTGCCGTTAATACTGCTCTGATTCTCCATTTTGAAGCCTACTGACTCTGGGGTAAAGATTCTTTATGTTAATTGGAGTATTGAGAAAACCAAAGCACCTATGGGCTAGCCTCTGCAGGGCTTTGAAGAACACCTTTGTCCCAAAGCATCCATAATCTCAATGATGAAGGTCAGGAACCATACAGAGGTAGGAGAGAGACTTCATCCACAATGACTTCTCTTTTGGCTCTTTTGGTTTTGGATGCACACATGGGATTTTTCTATAGATTCATCAGGTGGTGAGAATCTAAGCCACAGCCTCACACAGGGGCAAGAGGCTGATTAAGACACATCTCTTTCCAAAGCAATTAAGCAAAAAGGCACAGGTGATGCCTATTCATTTCCACTTGAAAACTGTTTTCTTCAGGCTTTACAAAGTGGTGGCCTGAGGAGAAGACCTTCCTGACATTCACGGTGTGGTGAGCCGCTTCTGCAGATTATGGTCACCATTGCAGGATGGCGCTGGCTCCACTGTGGTCTGTGACAAACGACTCCTTGTTTGGGAGAGTTGGTGCATGGTTTTTCAGCACCCTATGAGAAAGTTCCACGTGGAAGCTTCGCATTGGGGCTTGGGATGCTTTATTAAGGCTGGGAGGGGCATCCGACAAGGAATTAGAAGAAATATCAAGGGCCTGAATAAACTGCTGAAAGAAGATTCCTGAGTTGCGTCTTCCTTGCGGGCAAGGGGTCGCGACAAGTGGTGCCGAGACCCGGGAACCATAACTTTCAGTAGTCAGGGTTGGTGCACCAGTTAGTCCCAGGTAAGTGGGACCCGTGATCAAAGCAGGGGTTAGTCCCAGGTAAGCAGGACCCGCGATCAAAGCGGGGTAGCTCCTCTGTAAAGCCAGAGAGAGCGGTACATTTTATTGCAGCTGCACTGTGTACTTTCGCTTTTACTTTCACTTTTGTTTTTTGTGCGTCTTTTGTTGTGTCATGGGTGCCGCATCTTCAAGTCCGCTTCTCCTGGCCCTAGATGGCCTGTTACGTTCCAAGGGCCTAGAAGTGAAACGTAGTACTTTACAGAGATTTTTACCGAAGACAGATATTGCTGCACCGTGGTTTGCGTTTTCGGGCAGCCTTACTATACCTAGATGGGATAAATTAGGCACAGATCTTGACTTTGTTTCTGAGCAGGGCATATTAGAGGGTGGGGTGATACCCCTTTAGAAGATGATCTGTAGTTGCCTCGCAGATGGCAGATGTCAGGAAGCACTTACTAAAGGACAGGAAGTTTTAGAGCAATTACATGAGGAAAGATCAGAGACGGCACGAAGTGAGGTAATTCAGGAGGATGGGAGTGTGCGGAGCGAGACACAGGGGAGGAGGCGATTGTCTCCAGCACGAAGTGAGGTATTTCAGGAGGATGGGAGTGTGCGGAGCGAGATACAGGGGAGGAAATGATTGTATCCAGATCTCAGTACACTGCGCACACTCCCATGCAAAAGTGGGTCAGAGGAGAAGGAGGATGAGGAGGAAGAGCTCGGGAGACTATCTCGTCAGCTAGGGAGTCTAACTATAGGAGAAGGGAACAAAAATAAACAGGAGCTCAAGGAAAATGATCCTCCGGATCCGCCGCCGTACGGTGGGGGTGTTTCGAGGAGAGCTTTCCATGCCCAAACATGGAGGGCTGTTAACGCTGAGATGGGTCTTGCTTATCCAGTTTTCCAGGATGACAATAGGGGAAGATTCCATGAGCCCTTAGATTTCAAAATTGTGAAGACCCTGGCGGAGTTTGTGTGCACTTATGGGGTGGATGCCGCCTTCACACTAACTCAGGTGGAGAGTCTGTCTAGATACTGTATGACTCCCTCTGATTGGCTAGCCTTGTTCGGGCTTGTGTCTCTCTAGGTAAATATTTAGACTGGAGAGCCTTTGTGCTAGAGGGCGCGGTAGAGCAGGCCGCCCAAAACCATGCGGCGGGACACCCCCATTGGGACAAGGATATGCTTTTGGGACAAGGCAGATTTGCTAATCAACAGACAGGATTTCCTCCTGAGGCATATGATCAAATTAACAACATTTGCATTCGGGCATGGAAGTCACTTCCAAATAGAGGAGAGGTGTCTGGTAACTTGACTAAGATTCTGCAGGGCCCTACAGAACCCTTTTCAGATTTTGTAGCAAGGATGGTGGATGCCGGTGGAAAGATTTTTGGGGACCCTGATAGAGCCATGCCCCTTATCAAGCAATTGGTCTTTGAGCAATGCACCAAGGAGTGTAAAGCAGCAATCGCTCCTTATAAAAACAAGGGCATAGAAGCTTGGATAAAAGTGTGTAGAGAGCTTGGAGGACCTTTAACTAATGCAGGTCTTGCAGCTGCTGTCCTTCGGATTGCAAAAGGGGGCGGTCCTGGTGCTGGAACATGCTTCCATTGTGGTCAGTTCGGCCATTTCAAACGTGACTGTCGCAAAAAAGACAATTTTACTGGACCTCCTCGCGGTGGCCCTTCTAATGGCCCTCGTCAACCGGGACTGTATCCAAAATGCAAAAAGGGGAAGCATTGGGCAAAAGAGTGTAGATCAGTGAGGGACATCCATGGACAGCCTATTTCAGCTGGGCCAAAAAACGGCCGAAGGGGCCCCCGACCCCAGGGCCCACAAATATATGGGGCAATGGAGAATGTCACACCCGAACCCGAGACATGGCCTTCTCTGCGCCATCCCATGAGACGCGGAGAGCCACTACAGGTGCCGCGGGATTGGACCTCTGTTCCACCTCCAGACTTGTATTAACACCTATGATGGGAGTCCAATTGGTGGAAACTGAGTTCAAAGGGCCTTTACCACCTGGCACTGTAGGTTTGCTAATTGGACGTGCATCCTCTATCCTACAAGGTCTTCATGTTTTCCCCGGAGTTATAAACCCTGATACTGTAGGGGCAGTAAAGGTTATCGTGGAAGCTCCAAGGGGCATTGTGTCTATCTCCCCAGGGGATCGGATTGCTCAATTGCTAATTTTGCCTAGTTTGCATAATCACTTCCCTGCTGACTCAAGGTCACGGACGGGAAATGAGATTGGTACCACCGGAGGAAATTGTGCCTATTTGTCACTGGATATGAGCAGTCACCGCACCTTGGAATTAAGCATAGAAGGTAAATCTTTTGTGGGATTGCTGGACACAGGAGCAGATCGTACTATCATAGCCCTTAAGGACTGGTCTAGGGGATGGCCAGTGCAGGCTTCTGATCAATCACTAAGAGGACTTGGATATGCCCAAGCCCCTCAAATCAGCAGTAGACATCTATCTTGGAAGGACTCGGAAGGACACGATGGTACCTTTCAGCCTTATGTTCTTGATTTACTTATTTCTTTATGGGGCCATGATCTGATGAAAGACATGGGGTTCACTCTTAGTAATGACTATTCCCCAGTGTCTCAACATATCATGCAAAATATGGGGTATAGGCCAGGTCTAGGACTAGGAAGGCACCTACAGCGGCGTAAGCATCCTGTGCAAGGTCATCAAAAGCTTAACATGTTTGCTCTGGGTTTTTCCTAGGGGCCACTGGGGCTCCAAAACCCATAACATGGCTCACCGAGGAGCCTGTTTGGGTGCCTCAGTGGCCTCTTCCCTCGGCTAAACTGGCAGCAGCCCATGATCTAGTCAAAGAACAACTTGATTTGGGTCACATCCAACCTTCTAATTCTCCATGGAATAATCCCATATTTGTCATTAAGAAAAAATCAGGGAAGTGGCGCCTACTGCATGATCTACGAGCAGTTAATGCTCAGATGCAACTTATGGGGCCCATTCAAAGAAGGCTGCCTCCTCTCTCCTCTGTTCCTCAAGGCTGGCATATAATTGTTATTGACATTAAAGACTGTTTCTTTTCCATTCCTTTGCCTCCTAAAGATTCACAACGTTTTGCTTTCACCCTTCCCTCATGTAATCACGAAGAACCAGATCAAAGGTTTGAGTGGGTGGTGTTGCCGCAGGGGATGGCTAATAGTCCCACGATGTGCCAGATGTATGTGGGGAAGGCACTCACACCTCTCAGACATAAGTATTCCTCCACCAAGATCATTCATTATATGGATGATGTGTTATTTGCCGCAAAATTAGAACAGACAGTTAATGAGGCTTATAAACAACTTGTGATGCTGTTGGCTCAACATGGACTGCACATCGCACCTGAAAAGGTTCAAACGGGGGATTCTATCAGGTATTTGGGAGCGACAATTGGGTATGACAAATTAAAACCGCAAAAAATTACCTCAGGACTCAAGATCTCCAAACTCTAAATGATTTTCAAAAATTGCTGGGAGATATTAATTGGATAAGAGGATATTTACATATTCCTAATATTGTGCTCCAGCCTTTGTATGCTGCTCTTAAGGGTGATCCAGATCTTGCTTCCCCTCGTAGCCTCACTACAGAGGCTAGAGCGGCTTTTATAAAAGTAGAACAAGCTTTACAGCATGCCACTCTATGCAGGCTCCAGAGTGATAAACCTTTCCAGTTATGTGTGCTTGCCACTATGCGGCAGCCTACTGGAGTACTGTGGCAAGATGGGCCCTTACTATGGATCCACCCACATATATCCCCAGGAAAATCCTTAGAATATTATCCTGATGCTGTTGCAGCGTTGGCACTTAAAGGGATTCAACAAAGCATTCAATTTTTCGGCCAATCACCTTCTTCTCTTATCATACCCTACACTAAAGCTCAACTTAATGTTTTATGTGCTACTCTAGCCAACTGGGCTATTCTGTGTTGCTCGTTTCAAGGGGGTATTGATTATCACTACCCTTCTCATCCATTACTCCATTTTGTTAAAGAACATCCCATCATTTTCCCTAAGGTAACTTCATCCAGTCCATTTCCGGGAGCTGTTAACATTTATACTGATGGTTCCAAGTCTGCAATGGGAGCCTATGTAATTAATGACTCTCCCCCTATCCAGCATCAATTTGCTCCTGGAAATCCACAATGGGTAGAACTACAAATTGTTATTGAAGTTTTTAAACAGTGTTCTTTTCCTTTTAATCTTACTTTGGACTCCAGCTATGTGGTACAAGCACTAAAAGTCCTGGAGGCCGTGGGAGCTATTAGTGATGCCCACAATGTGTCTGCTTACTTTACTCAGCTTCAACAGCTTATCTCTAACCGCACTGCTTCTTTTTATCCAATGCACATCCGGGCTCACACCCCTCTTCCTGGTCCGTTATCCCAGCGTAATGCCTGTGCGGACTTAGCCACTAGAGGTCAATTGATATGCTTGGCTTCCTCCTTAGAGGGGGCTAAGTTGTTTCACCAAAACTTCCATGTTAATGCATTAACGCTGCGCAGGCGTTTTTTCATTTCAAGAGCAGATGCTCGGCAGATAGTATTGCAATGTCCCCATTGTGTCACATTTCTTCATTCCCCTAATTATGGAGTAAACCCACGGGGATTGAAGCCATTGGTTGTTTGGCAAATGGATGTGACACATATACCTGACTTTGGTAACCTTAAGTATGTGCATGTTTCCGTTGATACGTGCTCTGGAATTATCCATGCTTCTGCTTTATCGGGAGAAAAGGCACGTAATGTCATTACTCACTGTTTAGAGGCATGGGCAGCATGGGGTGCACCTGCATCCCTTAAGACTGATAATGGACCTGCTTATACTGGCAGACATTTTACAGCTTTTTGTTCTACTATGGGAGTGCAACTTACTCATGGTTTGCCTTACAATCCTCAAGGACAAGGCATTGTTGAGCGTGCTCATCGCACCTTAAAGGAAACTTTACAAAAACAAAAGGGGGGAATAGGAGCTGAACACACTCCTAAAGAACGCCTGTCCTTAGCTCTCTTTACCATTAATTTTTTGAATTTGGATATTCATGGTCGCTCTGCGGCCGATAGACATGTGTCCCCTCAGCCCTCTGTGATTGGCTATGTTAAGTGGAGGGATGTTCTTACGGGCCAATGGAACGGCCCTGACCCCGTGCTGACATGGGCACGAGGATCTGTATGTATTTTTCCCCAGGATCGTACGGAACTGTTGTGGGTCCCTGAACGCTTGACAAGAAGAGTCTCGACATCAACTGACCAGCAACAAGAGATACCACAACAATCCTGTGATGAGGATCTTCATTCTGCTAAGTGCTCTGGCTCTGGTGCTGGTGCCGATGGCACAGGCGACACCAATTCGGTGGTGGGCAGTGGCACGGGCATGGCCAATGCCGATGCCGGTTCATGGTAATTCTAGTGTCCTCCCCACTCTTTTTTCTACCTCATGTGAGATGTCTGCTCCCTGTGCCTCTCCTAGAGGGGACATGGAGAGCATTTTTAATCAATCTCAAGTTAATCTCACAGGAGTTTTTTGTTTCAGCCTTAGAAACGCTAATTGCATTAGCCTTAAGACCAAAAATTTGACTAACTGGGAGGACCCATTGCGGTCCAATCAGGTCTCAGGGAGCTTTATCAGTGCTGTATTGAGCAAGGTAGTTTCGGGGAAGCAATCAGGCTCAGGGACCCCAGCAAACAGCAGCTCTGCTCTTAACATAACTACCTTGGCTATTATCTCCGAGGTACTAATCCCAGTGCCTCCTTCTTCTAGTAGTATTTATGATGCCACTCATTTCAAGGCCTCTCCTTACTGTTCCCCTAATCTTGGTTTCCCCCCAACATTTACGCCTTGTCAGGATCATTCTTGGGAGAAGCATCAAGTTGCTAAAGGTTTCTCCCTTTCCCCCTCTCTTAAGAGGTATGTTTATAACTTTAACAATAGTGCCAGCTCCTCTACAGGAGTAGGTTGGTCCTGGTTTCAATGGCAGATTTCCAATGAAAAGGGGGATTCAGCCGATATTTCTGCACTGGCTCAGTTGGTAGGAGCCAAAAGTTGGCTGGCTAATGTTTCTGGTACTGTTAGGGAAAGTGAACGAGGTAATAGATTTACATCTGTTTCAGTCGACTCTCTGTTGTATAATGCCACATTGCCTCCTGCAATGGTCTGTGTCCAATCCCCCTTCTTATTCCTTTTGGCTAAGGCCACCTCTTCGGGGATGCTGGATTGTTCTCATACTACCTGTATCTTATCTGAGTGTTGGAATGGTTCCTGGACTGTAGCAGTGGTTATGAAAATTCCAACTTTTGTCCCAATCCCGGTCACTGCGGATCCTGATAAATTCCATATTGTTGAGCTACTTAGAGTCCGCAGAGATTTTGGAATCACAGCAGCTATAGTGACAGCCGTGGCGGTATCTGCTGCTTCAGCGGTTACAGCCGGAGTGGCTATGGCCAATCAAGTAGAAACTGCTGTCACCATTAATCAAGTTGTCCAACAAACTTCCAGTATACTTGAATCCCAAAATACAATTAATCAACATATTTTGTCAGGGATTTTAGCTGCCAATCAAAGAATAGATTTACTCCAAGCTCAGGTAGAAGAATTGGCTGACTTGGTGCTTTTGGGTTGTGTTGACCAACGTGCACATTTATGCATAACCTCTGTCAGATTTAATGATTCCAGGAATGCTTCCCGCATCATTGGCGAATATTTGGCCAGAAATTGGTCCATGGAAGCGGAAGACATGATCCAGTCTCAACTAACCCAGATAGCTGTCTTGAATAACACCAGTGTTGATCCCGTGACTTTGGGTCAATTCACCGATTGGATATCTTCTGCTTTTTCCTTTTTTAAAGAGTGGGTGGGGGTAGGCATTTTTGGTGCAATGTGTTGCTTCGGTATGTTTCTCTGTTTGTGGTTTCTCTGTCGCCTCAAGGCCCGCAATGCTCACGATAAGGCTTTGATCATCCAAACTCTTGCAGCTTTAGAAAATGGCAATTCACCTCAAGTCTGGCTTGCGCATCTTAAACAGTAAATCTTTGACATGGTCGTTGCACCCCAAGTTATTATAACATTGCACTGGGATCGGCAAGTCTTTCCTCGTTATTCTCTTAGTGTTGGAAAGCCCTTGCACTCTGCCGGTCTTGGTGTTATTGCACGCAGGTGGGTTTCCACACTAATTCTTCTCTATCGCCTTAAAGTCCGTGACTTTCTTTCAGGGTGTTGTCAACTCGTTTGTCGTTGTGTACAGCCACATTTCAGCCTCAGCTGTCCCCCTTCCTCCACCTTTGTCACAATACAGGATGCGAGGCAAGGCACTGCACTTGAGTGATCCTTGAAGTGGACCTCAAGGAGAGCATGTCCTGTTGCATGCGGGTTTGATGTCCACGCCCCGCCCCACGAAAAAAGGCGTCTGCTGATATGGCTTCGGATCTCGGGAAGGGCCCTCCTTAGGTCTGAGCCATACTATGCAGCCACTTCTGCACAGTGGGATAGGACCTCTACTCTCGCCTGCATTGTTTTCAGAAAACAGAAGGGGGGGACTGTGGTGAGCCGCTTCTGCAGATTATGGTCGCCATTGCAGGATGGTGCTGGCTCCGCTGTGGTCTGTGACAAACAACTCCTTGTTTGGGAGAGTTGTTGCATGGTTTTTCAGCACCCTATGAGAAAGTTCCACGTGGCAGCTTCGCATTGGGGCTTGGGATGCTTTATTAAGGCTGGGAGGGGCATCCGACAAGGAATTAGAAGAAATATCAAGGGCCTGAATAAACTGCTGAAAGAAGATTCCTGAGTTGCGTCTTCCTTGCGGGCAAGGGGTCGCGACATCACGGCAACAGAAGAATAGGTAAACAAAAGGCCCAAAGCAGGGTTTCTCCACTGAGACTTTCCTGGTCACACTGATAATTGAGTTTTCTGAGATGTTCCCATTCCCTTCAGCTATCCAGTACATGGCCATGTCACAGAGTTTGGAGGTGGTACATATCTTGGACACAAAACCATGATCTTATTCTTGAGATTAGCTAGATTCCAGGAAGAATACCAGAACTTAGGATGGTAGTATGTGTTTCCCATCCACAAGGCAAGCCGCAGACCATTCATAAATTGGGCAGGTTGAATGTTGGGAAGCTTTCTACTAGACAGGACACATCTATCGATGCATTCTCTTTTCTAATGTCTACAACCACGGACTCAGTGGGATACACAGACTTTGAAGCACTCGCCTTGTGAAATGACTTACTAGAAACAATTCACAGCAAACCAAACAATCAAACTTTCCTACCTATTCTCAGAACATGAGACAAAACCACAGACCCACACGCACACCCACAACCACACAGACCCCCAAGTAGGTCTGTGACTATCCAGAGTGTCCTCTGACTGGTGAGCCATAATATATTGCCCCATAAGGGGCTGTCCTGTCTCAGATCTAGTCTCCATGGCCAACTCTGTGATGCTGTCAGGAGCCAGCAGTGAGCCACTACCTGATTTCTCAGGAAAGGCCCCTCTTCAGACCTTCCTGGGATTTGGCCATCCTCACATCAGTAGGTACCAAGAAAGACTGACTCTGTCCTTGGTAAATCCAAACAAGTTTTACCACTGGGACTTGGACTGGGACTGGCTCTGGGTGCCTGGCTTTTTGGATCCTAAGTTCAGAGAGTTCCATAACAAAGGAAGTGAGGTGAGGTCACTTCCCTCAGAAACTGAATGAGGTCAGTACATTGGCAACCACTTTGTCCTAACAGTTGCTTCCAGATTCTGATGAGATGGAGGCTGCACCTACTTCTGTGACATTTTAACAATTTAGAATGGTATATCAACCATAGGCACCCAGGAACAGCTCTCCACACAGGCCTTGTTTTGTCCATCTTCTCTACATTAAGAGGGGAGAGGATAATTCAGATACATCCTTTCGTCCTGACCGGGATGTTTGCCATGGAAGATGACTTTTGCTCTCTAAGGTCCTTCATTGCTGCCTACATCTTCTCAAAAGATTATTTCTGCATGGACTTTTGAAGTTCTCAGCTGGTGGAGGATCCCCTACCTTCCTGTATTGAAAGACCAACTGTGTCCCTGCTCTTCTGTAAAGTGAGATTGAGGGAACAGTGTATGGTTAGGGTTAATAGCGTGTTCGATTTGGGTTAGGAATCATTCTGCTATATGAATAATGGTATTGGGAACCTGTGATATTTATAAGAATATAGACGTGAAATACATGCATGAGATCAGAGACCTAGGAAAGATTTGAAGCCCAGAAATGCATTGTACCCTTGATTGGTATACTTAGCTTGAATTATGTTCTCCACCAAGGTCTCAGATAAATCGATATACAATGGCATAGGACCGTGTACCTCGGGTGATTGAATGTAGAAGAGAACATCCAGTCAAAAAGGGATAGTCCGTACGATTAGAAAGATACTCAGTATGTTTAGGAAGAATAGTGAGTCTAGGAGTTGGACCAAAAGTTCTTTTGCAATAGGGTTTCGGTTTGAGAATGTAAATGTCAGCACATGTGAAGGGACAGTCACAATGATGAACTGAGGAAAATATGTAGGAAAGCAGATATCAATAGGGACCTTAGGAAATCAGGCAAAGTATAAGGTGAGTGATTGGATTGGATATTGTCAACAGGCGTGAGGTTGAATATATAATCTTAGGAAGAAACAAATATGTAGTCACCAATATGATTGACATTTGAGAGCATTAGGCAACATGGACATGGATGTTTTTAGTAATCCATGCTCACTTTCAATTTAGGCTCTGGCACAATCATAAGTGTGACCTTTGCCTTTTGTGTCCAGAGTACTTCTGTGGTAAATGTATATGTAGATAAGGTGACATGAGTATTTCTTACACCATTACAGGGAGCAATATTCTGAAAACTTATACATTATTACTGGGGCTACAAATAGGTGTACCCTGTGTTGATGATTATAGAGATGATGCATGAATAGACCATATTGTGAATAAAGTATATTACTGGTTCCAACTTTATATAATGGAATGAATTTACATCTGAAAATATATAGGAAATCTTATATTGATATATACACATTCATTCCAATCAGTTATATATCTAATGGTAATATTAGGGTTATGGTTTATCATGAAGAGTGTGTGAGTTTTGCTTCAAAAATAATTATGGAATAGAAAAAATGTTTTTAGAAAGAAGTCTAGTGAAAGGACCAATAAAGAAACAAGGAGGAATACATGTGTTCTGAAGTAGGAAGTAATTGAATGTGAACCAAATGCCTATAAATTTGTGAACATGTGGATGAAAATATATATCCTATGATGTCCAAAAACTGAAGAAATTGTAATGTACCAGTGTTGAATAAAAATGAACTTCAAAATACACATCATGTCCCATAGGAATCTACTTGCATTGATGTTAAACTGGGTCAGTTACTGTTGAAATATTAGGATTTGTAAGCACCATTCAAAGAAGTTAGTTTTCAGTACTAGGAAACCAATATGTATTTCAGCTGGTTTAGTATTTCTGAGAATAATCTTGTGAATTGTTGTTTATAAATACACATGCAGGAACATGAATGAATTTATGGAGTGTATAATAAGACACATATATTTCATATTTTGGAAAATCTGGAGAATACACACACACACACACACACACATTAATATGTAGCAATACATATGCCAATCGAAATTCATCATGAAATATAATTCATCCACATATCCAAAAATATTCATTTTAATGAACATGGATTTATGTATAATGTTTTTCACTAGGAAGCTCACCCATAGGTTGAATTTTCAGTTCCATCAGTATTTAGGGGGAGTCATCTCTTCTCATAATTTTTATATTACAAAGTCAGTGAGCTCACAATAATGTACATGTGATACCATGTAGGATACTATACATGCATAAAAAAATACATGTGCTGAATAGGCTACAGAGTAAGGAAGACAGGAATTTACATATGTGGTAACTTTAAAAACTAATGGAGAAATATTACAATGAAAAGTTGACTAGATTTATAGCACATACACTTGATAAAGCAGAAGGCAAATCCAAGTATACACCATGCTTCCTATGAAAGGCCTGTATTTATATTCAGTTAGGTTTCTTTTCTCCAGGATATTAGGATTAGTACTCAGAGTCTAGTAGGGTATGGGTTAGTGTCAGGGATTCAGTATTTCAAATGGAAAATATGAAAATGAATCTAATGTGCATGCAAACATGTGCTACACATAAATCTTCCCACTCTCATCCAGAACAATGCCTAGACATAACCATCGCTCCAAGTAAGACACAATTAGAGGAAAGGAGTTAGAAAATCTGTGAATACATATGTGGAAGGGAAAATGCTCAGGAGTTCACAACACTGGAGTTGGAAGAACAGTTTCCAAAAGTAAGGGAGAGGGTAAACACTCCACAAACATCGAGCTCTGCTGGTCTAAAGACTTCGTGAAAAACTTCCTCTAAGGTTGGGCACATGAAATATATGTAATTGTCAGAAGATTTAGCTTCGTTTGTAGTGACACCATCAAATCTGGGTCTGCATCTATGTGACGTGGACGACATGGTTCCTTATTTTCTAATGAACATGACGCAGCAGTTCAGAATTCTCTCTTTGTAGGTAAACTGTGGCCACTGGGAGCTAAGTGTCTCCCCGTGTGGTCTGTGAAGCCATTTGGTCATCCTCCACTTTTTGTGGTGTTTCTTACTGCTACACTGTGAGTTTGGTATTGGCTTCATGAAATACAAGGAGTTCAACTGGGACACAATGCTGGAGGGAGTTCTGTCACGTATGGTTGGTCAGGGTCTCCAAGAGAATGTATGAACCAGGCTTCTATCCCACATAGCTTTCCTCCTTGACTATAGCACCCTGATTCTGAACATTGCCTTGAAACCTCTAAATAAAACAAGATGCCTTTACATATAAGGGTCTGCTGCCTGCACCTTGTCAGTCACAAGGCTTTTTGAAGCCAATGGAAGATCCAGGTGGTCCTACTAAATATATTTATTTACACACCTACCGTCCACTGCTCTACATCCACTACTCAGCAGGCTCCAACTTACTGGTATCTCTGTTCATCACCATTTTCACAAAACCCAGTCAATCAAGGCACTATTTGGTACACTCATGATCATCAACATGATATCCAAAGGTTCTCCAGTGCCATCTGGTAATGGGAATTTCAAAAATTTCATGGTACTTGTTTAGCCATTTTTCAAGGATGAAATTGAAGGCACTGCGGATTTCAATTCAGGAACCATTAAATGGTGAGGAAGCTAATTTCAATGAAAGCTCTGGAGAATTCTCACAGGCAAGGCTTCCCAAAAAGTGGCCAAAAGGTCACATGAATCCAGGCACAATGATGTGTACTATGTGAGGTCCATGTGTTTTCTGACTCTCAACTATGGCTGCCAAGTCATTAAAAAAAAACATGTGATAACCTGGCTGAGATTCTCAGTGCTCTATGCAAAGCCACCCTGGACGGAGATCTCAGTTTCCAAGGGCGACTCTCATGCATGGCCTCTTAAATCCCAACACAATTCATGGATATACTTTTCTGAGGTCAGTTCCAGAACTCAGTCTCTAATGGGAATCACAGCAGAGTTCAAGCCAAGGTGGACCCAGTCACCTCTTCCAACTGCTACACAAATGACCACAATTGAAATCAAAACACTCCCACATGGGCCTCATGTTCTTCTATATTGACACTCATGATAAACTCTGGCTGGAGTTTTCCAAAAGGGGAGCATCCCTAGTCAGTGTCCAAAATAACCTCCCTTGCCCCTCATTTGCCTAAAGTCAGGGTGGCCTGGACACCCTTCCTGTGAACCAGGAATGATCAAATAGGCCTGCCGTTAATACTTCTCAATTATCCAAATTGAGGTCTTCTGACTGTGGGGTTTAGACTCTTTATGTGAATTAGTGTCATGAGAAATCACTAGCACCTATGGGCTAGCCTCTGCAGGGCTTTGAAGAACTCATTTGATCCAAAGATCCCTCTTCTCACTTGATGGAATTCAGGAACCTTACAGAGGAAGGCGAGAGACTTCATCCACAATGACTGCTCTTTTGGCCATTTTGGTATTGGACACATGGGATCTTTCTTTAGATCCATCAGGTGCTGAGAATCAAAGCCACAGCCTCACACAGGGTCAAGAGGCTGATTCAGACACATCTGTTTCCAAAGCAATTAAGCAAAGAGCCACAGATGATGCCCATTTATTTCCATTTGAAAACTGTTTTCTTCAGGCTTCACAAAGAGGTGGCCTGAGGCAAAAAACTTTCTGACATTCAGAGCAACAGAACAATAGGTAATTAGAAGTCCCAAAGCAGGGTTTTTTTCACTGAGACTTGTCAAAAGCCAGTGGTGAGCCACTACCTGCTTTCTCATAAAAGGCCCCTCTTCAGAGCTTTCCTGGCATATGGACATCCTCACATCTGTAGGTACCAAGATAGACTGACTCTGTCTTTGGTAATTCAAAACTAGTGACACCACTGGGAGTAGGACTGGGACTGGCTCTGTATGCCTGGCTCCCTGGATGCCAAGTTCCATCACCAAAGAAGTGAGGTTAGTTCACTTCCTTCAGGAACTGAATGAGGTCACGGCCTTGGCAACCACTTTGTTCTAACATTTGCTTCCAAGGATCCCATGAGATGGAGTCTTCCCCTACTTCCTGTGACACTTTCACATGTTAAAATGGTATATCAACCATAGGCACCTGGGAACAGCTCTCCACACAGGCCTGATTTGGTCCATCTTCTCTACATTAAGAAGAGAGAGAGGCCGATTAAGACACAACCCTTCACCTGACCAGGTTGTTTGCCATGTAAGATGACTTGTGCTCTCTCAGGTCCTTCATAGCTGCCTACGTATTCTCCAGGGATCCTTTCAGCATGGACCTTTGAAGTTCTCATCAGGTAGAAGATCCCCTACATTCCAGTATTAAAAGACCAACTCTGTCCCTGCTCTTCTGTAAAGTAAGATTGAGGGAACACTGTATGTTTAGGGTTAATAACAGGTTCAGTTTGGGTTAGGAATCATTTTGTGGATGAATACTGGTATTGGCATCCTGCGATACCAATAAGAATATAGAGGTGAACTGTATGTATGAAAACAGAAATCCAAGAAAGATTGGAAGGCCAGAAAAGCATTGGGCTCTTGATTGTGATACTTAGAATTGAATTACGTTCTGCACAGATGTCTCAGATAAATCGATATACAATGGCATAGGACCTTGTACCTTGGATGATTGAATGTAGAAGAGAACATCAAGTCAAAAAGGGATAGTCGGTAGGATTAGGAAGATAGTAGGTAGGTTTAGGAAGAAGGGTGAGTGTAAGATTTGGAATAAAATTTCTTTAGCAATAGGATTTCGGTTAGAAAATGAATTAAAATGTAAGCACATGTGAAGAGTCTGTCACAATGATGAACTGGGGAAAATATGTAGGTAAGCCGATATCAATAGAGACATTATGAAATCAGCAAAGTAATAAGTGAGAGATAGGCTTAGACATTTCAAAGGGTTGAGTTTGAATATGCAATCTTAGGAAGAAACAAATATGTAGTCACCAATAGGATTGACATTTGAGAGCATTAGGCAACTTGGACATGGATGATTTTAGTAATCCATGTTAATTATCCATTTAGGCTTTGGTACAATCATAAATGTAAATTTGAATTCTGTGTCCAGAATATTTCTGTGAATAAATGTATATGTAGATAAGGTGACATGAGTATTTCTTCCACCATTTCTGGGAGCAATATTGACTGACTACTTCTGACTGATAGGTACAGATTCTTTATGTGATTTGGAGTCATGAGAAACCCAAGCACTTCTTCAGGTCTTGAAGAACTCATATGACCCAAAGGATCCCTATTCTCACTTGATGGATGTCAGGAATTGTTGGGAGCCATCAGCCAAGTAGGTATGACAATTTCCTTGCCATCGTACCCCCATGTTTCTTTAGTGGAAGGACTCATGGAAATAGGACATTTTCCAGGACATTGCATGTAAGGTGACCTTGCTCAAGGACCAGGGCAGGATCCGTGTTTAGGGTGTTCCCCCTTTAGAATAGGGCAGTTTAGCATAATAGGAGTTTAGGGTGTTCCCCCCTTAGAATAGGGCGTATCCTGCTGCTGATTTCCTCTTGAGTTCTTAGGGTCAGACAGTATATTTTGGGAGACAGAAGCCCATGTGGAGTGGATTTGGGCAGAGTAGTGGATTTGGGCAGAGGTGGATTTGGGCAGAGAACGTGGATTCCCCCAGAATGTGTTTGTAGACGGCCGGTGTGAGTTCGGGAATAAAGAATTGCTGTTTGAATCTACAAGTTGTGTGGTGGCTCGTGATTTGTGCCCAGCCAGAGACTGCGGCAAGGAATCTAACAGAGGAAGGGAAGATACTTCATCCACAATGACTGAACTTTTTGCCATTTTGGTTTTGGATGCACACATGGGATCTTTCCTTAGATCCATCAGGTGCTGATAATCTAAGTCACAGCCTCACACAGGGCCAAGAGGCTGATTCAGACACATCCCTTTCCAAGGAAATTAAGCAAAGAGCCACAGGTGATGCCCATTCATTTCCATTTGAAACCTGTTTTCTTTAGGCTTCACAAAGGGGTGGCCTGAGGATAAGACCTTCCTGACATTCAGGGCAAAAGAAAAATAGGGAAGCAAAAGGCCCAAAGCAGGGTTTCTGCACTGAGACTTTCCTGGTCACACTGTCCCTGCTCTTCCGTAATGTTAGATTGAGGAAAAAGTGTATGGTTAGGGTTAATAACACGTTCGATTTGCGTTAGGAATCATTCTGCAGGACGAATATTGGTACTGGGAATCTGCAATATTTACAAGAATATATAGGTGAAATATAAGTATTAAAACAGAAATCTAGGTAAGATTTGAAGCCCAGACCGGCATTGGGCCCTTGAGTGGGTTACTTAGCTTTGAATTATGTTCTGCACAGATGTCTCAGATAAATCGATATACAATGGCATAGGAACTTGTACCTTGGATTATTGAGTGTCGAAAAGTACATCAAGTCATAAAGGGAAAGTCCGTAGGTTTAGGATGATAGTCTCTAGGTTTAGAAACAACAGTGAGTATAGGATTTGGACCAAAAGTTCTTTAGCAATTTCTTTTCAATAAGAGAGTGAATGTAAATGTCAGCACATGTGAAGAGTCAATCACAATGATGAACTGGGGAAAATATGTAGGAAAGCAGATATCAATAGACACATTAAGAAATCAGCAAAGTATAAAGTGAGGGATAGGATTAGACATTTTCAACAGGCTTGAGGTTGAATAAATAATCTTAGGAAGAAACAAATACATAGGATTTATCAATAGGATTTACATTTGAGAGCGTTAAACAACGGGGACATAGATATTTTTAGTAATCCTTGCTCATTTTCCTTTTAGGCTTTGCTACAATCATAAGAGTGAGTTTTGCTTTCTGTGTCCAGAATATTACTTTGTTAAAATTTATATGTAGATCAGGTGACATGAGCATTTCTTCCACCATTACTGGGAGCAATATTTTGAAGACGTAATTGGGGAACAAAGTAGAGTACCCTGTGTCAATGTATATAGAAATAATGTATGAATAGACCATACTGTGAATAAATTATATAACTGGTTCCAACTTTAAATAGTGGATTGATTTGATATCTTAAAATATACAAGAAATCTTAAATTGATATACATACATTCATGATAACCAGTTATACACTAACGGTAATATTAGGGTTATGGTTTATCATGAAAAGTGTGTGAGTTTTGCTTCAATTATGATTATGGAAATCGAAAATAATGTGTTTGGAAAGAACTCTCATGAAAAGACCAGTCAAGAACCTTGGAAGAATATATGTGTTCTGAAGCAACAGGTGATTGAAATTGAAACAAATGTCTATAAATTTGTGAACTTGTGGTTGAAATATATATCGTATTTTGTGCATAAACTGAAGAAATAGTAATGTACCTCTGTTTAATAAATATGAACCTAAAAATACACATCATGTACCATGGGACACTGCTTGCATTGTTGTTGAACTAGGTTTTACTGTAGAAATATTAGGATTTGTATGCACCATTCACAGAAGTTAGTTTTCAATACTAGGAAACAGATATGTATTTCAGGTGGATGAATATTTCTGAGAATAATCTTGTGAAAAGTTGATCATAAATTCACATACATGAATATGAATGATTTTAAGGAGTGTATAATAAGATTCATGTATTTCATATTTTGAAAAATATAGAGAGTGTGTATATATATATATAAATATATATATATATACACACACACACACACACACACAGACAGACATTAAAAACAAGCAATATATTTGCCAATCGAAATTCATCATGAAATATATATCATCCACAGGTGCAAAAATATTTATTTCACCGAAAATGGATTTATGAATAATGTTGTTCTACTAGAAAGCTCACCCATAGGTTGAGTTTTCAATTCCAACAGTATTTAGGAGGAGTGATCTCTTCTCATAACTTGTATCTGCCTCGTCTGCAACCTCACAAAAATGTAAGTGTGATAACAGGTAGGATTCTATATGTGCATATAAAAATACATGTGCCGAACAGTCTACAGAGAAAGGAGACACCAATTTGTTGAGAGCCACAGCTGAAGGGGCCCCAGCAAACTTCCAGCTCCCAGAAACATCCACCTGCCAGGTGATTGTTGGCTCACAGCGGCCCCAGCAACATCTAGCTGATTGGCTCCTCTGTGGTGATGCTCATTGGAGATGCTCATTGAGCTTTTTCCCCGCCCTTTCCGACTGCCAGCTGATGATTGGCTCACAGCAGCCCCAGCAATATCTAGCTGATTGGCTCCTCTGCGGTGATGCTCATTGGGCTGTTTCCCTGCCCTTTCAGACCACAGAGCTGCTCATTGTGGGACTTTTTTGGCTCCACCCACGTGACCCAGCCAAACGGCATCAAGAGGAGGAGGATTGTGGGAGGTGGAGAGGCTTGTGGGTGTGACAGAGACTTTACAAGGAAGCCAGTGGTGGCAGTTGGGCTCTGAGGGTTTTTTTCCTGAGGAGCTGTTTTGTTTGTCATTTGTGGTTCTAAAAATAAAGTTTGTTTCTTTTGAAAAGTGGCTCTTGAATCATGCCCAGGAAGACTGCAGCGTTTGGTGGCTCGCATGGGGAGTGACTGAGGGTAAGTGATAAGGTAAACTGTTCTCCCCTGAGGGCAGGGTGAGAGGATGGGTAGCCATTTTAGGATTCCTCTTTTGTTTTGCTTCACTTTTGTTTTAACTTGCCTGTCCATAGAGATGAGTGAGATGGAAGAGAAACCTCTCACATCTGAGGAAAAATTATTTACGTCTGAGGAACAGATACTGAGAAAGGACTGATTCACATGTCAGGAGGATAGAAAGGCCATAATGACTTTTTGTTGTTCTCTTTTTATTTCATTCTGTCTCGGTTTTGTTTGGCATCATCTTGTTGGGTTGTATTATAGTAGAAATACGGGATCAGAAATTAGTAAAAAACAAACTGAAAGACTGTTAAGTAAATTGTTAGAGAAAGGAGGCATCTCATTAAAGTCAAGAACAGTCAGGGCATACGTTGATACAATACAAAAATGTAGCCCATGGCTTTTTAAGGAGGAGTTGTTAAATATACCATAATGGAACCATCATGGTGAAGATTAAAAAGAGGAGAAAAGAACAGCCCAGGGACTCTGCCAGTTGAAACATTGCCATTGAGGACGTTCACATCTGTTTTGCTTAGTCCAAAGACTTTAGTTCAGACAAAGATAGAGGAACAAAGCTTAGGACAGAAAATGCCATCAGGGGAAAAGTTACAAAAGGAGACTGCTACTAACAACTTTCTATCATCAGAGGGTGTAAGTGTCCAACCAACAGTGCCACCTCTACAGGAGACTGTTACTAACACCATTCTATCACCAGAGTATGTAAATGTCCAAATAACAAGGCCACCTCCATATGCTGGGAGGCACCCAAACCCCGCAGTTGATAGTTCGGATCCTGAGACAGGATCTCAAGTATTAACATGCCCTTTATTTGAGGTAGGAGGGCAGCGAATTCACCATGCTTTAAATTTCAAAATAGTGAAGCAGCTAAAAGAGGTTGTAACAACCTATGGTCCTCAAGCACCCCTCATTGTAAGCTTGGAGGAATCCATTAACAACTTGAATATGACGCCAGTAGATTGGGCTAATATGTGTAAAGCTGTGCTAAATGGAGGTCAATACCTGTTATGGAAGGTTGCCAATGAGGAATTTTGCAAGGAGACGGCTAGGCGAAATGCAGAAGCTGGTTATCCTCAGAGAAATCTAGATATGTTGTTAGGAAAGGGACCCTATGAGGATCAGCAGCAACAAATTGCATATAATCCTGGTGTATACACACAAATTGCTGCAGAGGCAGTTAGGCCATGGAAGACTTTACAAGGACATGGAGGTTTACAAGGTCAATTATCTAAGGTAATACAAGGAGCTAATGAATCTTACGCTGAATTTGTAGATAGGCTTATTCAAATCGCTACCAGAGTTTTTTGGGAATACAGAACTAGCAATGCCATTAATAAAACAACTGGCTTATGACCAAGCAAATCGTTGGTGTAGAGATATCATTAGACCATGGAAACATGAAGATTTAAACACATATATTAAATTATGTAGAGACATTAATGAATAAGAGCAAGTCGTGGCAGCTGCAGTAAAACAGGCTTTAGATGCCAGAGACATCAATGAACAAGGGCAATTTGTGGCAGCTGCAGTAGAACAGGCTTTAGATGCAAGGCCAGGAACATGCTACAATTGTCAACAAACAGGATATTTTAAGAGGAATTGCTCCATAGGAGGAGGGTTTAACAAAACTAGATACCAAAGGAGCAGAATAATGGGTATTTGCCCACGATGCCATAGAGGGAGACACTGGGCTAATGAATGCCGTTCTCAAACCCCCATAGAGAATACCTCATTATCAAAAAACGAACAAGGACCAGCTGTTTACCCACGATATCATGGAGAAAGGAATTGTGCTCGATTGCCAAAAAATGGACAGGGGTCCCAATGCTCTGGGGCCAAAAACCACAAATATACGGAGCACTGGAGGAACACAGCAACCCCATCAGGGTAGTGCCCAGGACACATTGTCCATCATACGCCTCATCAGACAAATCAGAGAGAGTGCAGGCTTGGACATCTGTGCCTCCGCCAGATCAGTACTAACTGCAAAGATGGGGGTTCATATCATTCACACAGGGGTGAAAGGACCTCTTTCCATAAAAACAGTAGGCTTATTATTGGGACGCAGCTCTTCTAATCTAAAAGGACTTATGATAAGTCCTTGGGTAATTGATTGCTTCATTATGAAGGTGAAATAAAATTTATAGCCAGTTCTCCAAAGGACATATCAGTAATTGCACCAGGAGATAGAATAACACAGTTACTAATAATACCCACGTTACATGATAAATTTTCCAGTCATGCTGTAGAAAGAGGTTCCAAGGGATTAGGCTCCACAGGTTTAGATTGGGCTATGCTTTCTTTAAATTTAGATTCTCGTCCCATGCTAAAACCAAATATTCAAGGACATGAATTTAATGTGCTACTGGATACAGGTGCAGTCCTTAGCATCATCTCTCATCAAGAATGGCCAAAACATTGGCCATTACAACAAGCCACTCAAACGCTTTGAGACCTAGGAGTGGCGACTAATCCCCATAGACGTGCAATGGTATTAGATTGGAATGATTCTGAGGGATGTGAAGGAACTATACAGCCATATGTATTGGATCATCTTCCTGTAAATTGATGGGGACGAGATGTCCTAGATCAATTAGGTTTGACATTAACAAATAATCAAAATGCACCCACTATTATGGCTAGAGAAGGTTTTTTGAAAGGAAAAAGATTAGAAAAACTAGAACAAGGTATAGCAGCACCAATTCAAATAGACCAAGCAACAGACAGACTTGGGTTGGATTTTCAGAAAGGGCCACTGAGACAATAAAAATTACTTGGAAATCAGAAAGACCAGTATGGGTTCTTCAGTGGACCCTGACTAAAGAAAAGATACAATCACCCCAGGACCTGGTCAAACAACAATTAGCGGAAGAACATATACAACCTTCTGTATCTCCCCATTATACTCCCATTTTTGTCATCAAAAAGAAATCTGGTAAATGGAGATTATTGCAAGACTTAAGAGCCATTAATAATGAGATGGTTATTTTTGGACCTGCTCTGTCGGGGATCCCTCAATTGTCTGCTTTGCCAAAAACTTGGTATGTTTTAGTTATACATATTAAAGATTTTTTTTTTTTCAATTCCAATTCTTCCTGAGGATAGTCCACGTTTTGCATTTACTATCCCTGCACTGAATCATGAAGGTCCTGATCAGAGGTATGAGTGGAAAGTACTCACTCAAGGGATGCCTAACAGCCCAACTATGTGTGAAATTTATGTTAACAAAGTAATCCAGCCACTTAGAAATCAAAATTCTGAAATACAAATATTTCACTATATGGATGATGTATTATTAGCACACAAAGGTAAAAACGCATTGCTAGAATGTTATGCAACACTTACAAACTTATTAAAAATTATAATCTAGAGATAACAATTGATAAAGTACAATAAATTTTCCAATTAATTATTTAGGAGTTCTATTATCCTCAACCATGGTCAGTCCACCAAAAATTCAAATACGAGTAGATCAACTGCAATCAATTAATGACTTTCAAAAGTTATTAGGAGACATAAATTGGATAAGGCCTTATCTGGGTATACAAAGAGGAGAGTTGGGACCTTTATTTGATATATTTGATATCCTAAAAGGTCCATCTGATCCAAATTCTCCCAGAATGTAAACGCCTGAAGCAAGAAAGGCATTAAAAATCATTGAAACATATATGGGAAATATGCATTTGGATAGATTTGATAAAATATTGCCTTTATTATTTATTGTACTACCAACAAAAAATATTCCTACAGGAGTATGTTGGCAAGAAGCTCCATTATAATGGATTCATTTTTCTTATTCTTCTAACACTATAATTAATAGGTATCCCAAGGCTAACGGACAATTAATACTCATAGGAATAAAAGCAGCAAAGTGAGTGTTTGGAATTTCTTCCAACAAAAGTATTACTCCATATACTCTGACTCAAATTGATGAGTTAGCTAATGAGTTAAATACTTGGGCAATAATTATGTGTAAATCTAATATTTCTTTTGACACCCACTTACCATCTAATCTTATATTGTCTTTTTGGTCATCTCATCCTGTAATTTTTCCAAAAATGACAAGAAAACACCTATCATGAATGCTCCAAATATATTCATTGATGGGTCAAATAATGGTACAGCAGCAATTGTTACACCTGATCAAACTGTTACATTTTTAATACCCCAACAATCAGCTCAAAAGGTAGAGCTTAATGCAGTATTATAAGCTTTTGTGATGTTTAAAGATTCTGTGTTTAATTTATTTTCCAATAGTCAGTATATAGTTAATGCTATAGTATCCCTTGAAGATGCTGGTAGGATTTCCCCTTCCTCTACTGTTTTCTCTTTCCTTTCCACTATACAAAGTCTAATCTGGGGCAGAAAAGATCCATTCTTAATAGGACATATCAGGGCACATCCAGGATTGCCTGGAGCCCTTAGTTTGGGCAATGATTTAGCAGATAAAACTACACATGACATACATACATATTTTCTCTACACTAGAAGAAGCTATAAATTTTCATAAAAAGTTGCATATCAATGCTAACACTTTACAAAAGCATTTCAAAATAACTAAGTAACAAGCTAGACAAATAATAAAACAATGTCAAAATTGTGTGACCATTTTACCACAAGTTAATCTTGGAGTCAATCCTAGAAGATTGATACCTAACCATATTTGGCAGATGGACGTCACACACTTGCCAGAATTTGGAAAATTAAAATATTTGCATCTTACAGTTGATACTTCTTCTGGATTTTTGTTGGGCTCCCTTCATGCTGGAAAAAAACTAAAGATGTTGTAGCTCATTGCTTACAAAATTTTGCCACTTGGTCATTCCAAAAGAGTTAAAATAGATAATGCCCCTGGTTATACTTCTAACTCTTTTAAACAATTTTGCTCATCATTTGGCATTACTCATATAACAGGAATCCCATGCAATCCACAGGGACAAGGCAGAGTTGAAAGAGCACATCAAACTATTAAAATGTACTTATTAAAGTAAGAAGACGGAATTGGGAAGAGATATAAATTCCCCAAAGATGAACTTAAAACAACCCTTTTTAACTCTAAACTTTTTAAATTTGGATTTTCAGGACTTAGTGCTGCAGAAACGCATATGTGTCCAAAAAATGTGTATAAGCCCAAGGTACTTTGGAAGGATATTCTAACAGGACAATGGAAAGGTCCTGACCCATTAATTTTCTAGAATTGGGTGTCTGTTTGTGGGTTTCCACAGGAAGAACAGCAGCCAATTTGGATTCCAGAGAGATTAACTAAGGTTCTGACCCAGTGATTGCCTAAAGTCGGGGGTCTGTTTATGTGTTTCCACAGGGAGAACAGCAGCCGATTTGGATTCCAGAGAGATTAACTAAAGCAATTTCTATAGACCAAAATAAGATGATTTGGCTCAAATCCATAACAGCTGATGTGCAAAACTCCAGTTTGGCTATCCTTACATCGGCGACAGAACAGGGATGCTTTTTTCAATATCTATTTTATTATTGCCCTTTACCACATCATGAAGTTCTCTTTTGTTTTTTTGAGCTCATACAGACCTAGGTTAATGTTTTGCTGATCAGTTCTATTTTTTGTCTATAGAGTTTTTAAACTTTGCAATGATGATTTCACCTGTAAAAAGTTATAAGGCCTTTACTATTATATTATGTGTTGTATGTATTTATTATGTGTGCACACTTGTGTTTTGTGTTATATGTTTGAATGTGTGTATGTCCATATATCATATATGATGAGTGCTCATGAAAAAATGGGTCCATTTTTTTTTTAATTCACGTGAATTAAATAGTTTAATTTAAACGGGGTAAACAACTGTTCAGGATTGTTTTAATATGAGAAAAAATAGGAGGTTAACAGACCTGTTTTTTTACTTTTACCTTTTTTTCATTATATTTAATAATTCTCTTCAAGATAATGTAAATTGTTATGAAAATTGTTTTCTTTTAGTGCCTTCTGGAATGTTACATAATTTTTTCTTTAGCCATTATTGCCAGAATTCCTATCTTTATCCCAGTGCCGGTGAAGACAAAGATAAAACCAATATACAGGTTCTGCAATACCCATCACTGAACTGCTTGCAGAACTTGCTTGGAATATGTATCACTTGTGTGCATTGTGAACTCACTTGTATGCATTGTGAACTATCTGCTGGTGCAGCGAATTGTGGTAGTGTTTGGATACTTATGCTGATTCTGTCATCAGTGGTACAATTTTTCCAAAAGGAGCCCTCAATTGGCTTGGTGTATCTTCCCTATTCTCGTTTGATAGAGGTCAGGAAACTTACAGAGGAAGGCGAAAGAATTCATCCACAATGACTGCTCTTTTGGCCATTTTTGTTTTGGATGCACACATGGGATCTTTCTTTAGATCTATCAGATTCTGAGATTCAAAGCCACAACCTCACTCAGGGCCAAGAGGCTGATTCAGACACATCCCTTTCCAAAGCAATTAAGCAAAGAGCCACAGGTGATGCCCATTCCTTCCATTTGAATACTGTTTTCTTCAGGCTTCACAAAGGGGTGGCCTGAGGCAAAGACCTTCCTAACATTCAGGGCAAGGGAACCATAGGTAAGCAAATTGCCCAAAGCAGGGTTTCTCCACTGAGACTTTTCTGTTTACAATGATATCTGAGGTTTCTGAAATCTTCCCTTTCCCTTCAGCTATGCAGTACATGGCCATCTCACAGAGTTTGGAGGTGGTACATATCTTGAACACAAAACAATGAGGCTATTCTGG
Source organism: Callospermophilus lateralis (assembly GCF_048772815.1). Lineage (NCBI taxonomy): Eukaryota > Metazoa > Chordata > Mammalia > Rodentia > Sciuridae > Callospermophilus > Callospermophilus lateralis. Next base: position 1,560,868 of record NW_027513276.1, read on the forward strand.
AGAGAGGCCAGAATTCAGGAATAAAACAGGAACTTAGGAAGATAGTAGGTGTTGCCTGTCCATAAGACAAGCAACAGTCCATTCATAAAAAGGGCAGAATGAATGCCTGGAAGCTTCCTACTAGACAGGACACCTCCATTGATGCATTCTCTTTTCTAAAGACTACAACAACGGACACAGTGCATATACAGACATAGAAAAACTCGCCCTGTCAAATGACTTACTAGAAACAGTCAACTCCAAACCAAACAAACCACCTTTCCTACCTATTCTCAGAACATGAGACAAAACCATGAACTCACACCCACACCCACAAAGGAACCTCCTTCCCACAAGTAGGTCTGTGACTATCTGTAGTGTCCTCTGTCTGGTGGACCATACTATGTTCTTCCAAAATGGCCTGTCTTGTATCAGAACAGGCCTTCTTTGCCAACTCTGTTAAGTTGTCAGAAGCCAGCAGCTTTCTCAGGGAAGGCCCCTCTTCAGAGTTCTCCTGGCATTTGGCCATCCTCACATAAGGAGGTAACAAGAAATACTGACTCTGTCCTTGGTAAATTCAAACAAGTGTGCCCACTGGGACTGGGAATGGGACTGGCTCTGGGTGCCTGGCTTCCTGGATCCCAGGTTCAGAGAGTTCCATCACCAAGGAAGTGAGGTAGGTCACTTCCTTCAGGAATTGAATGAGGTCAATACCTTGGCAACCACTTTGTCCTAACAGTTGTTTACAAGGGTCCCATGAGATGGAGGCTGCCCCTACTTCCTCTGACACATTCATTAGTTAGAATGGTATATCAACCATAGGCACCAGGGAACAGCTCTCCACACAGGCCTGTTTTGGTCCATCTTTTCTACATTAAGAACAGAGTGGCTGACTCAGACAGAATACTTCATACTGACCGGGTTTTTTGCCATGGAAGATGATTTTGCTATTTCAGGTCCTTCAGAGCTGCCTAAGTTTTCTCCAGGGAACATTTCTGCATGAACCTTTGAGGTTCTCAGCAGGTGGAAGATCCCCTACATTCCTGTATTGTAAGACCAACTCTGTCCCTGCTCTATTGTAAAGTTAGATTGAGGGAACAGTGTATGCTTAGGGTTAATAACAGTTTCGATTTGGGTTAGGAATCATTCTGAGGGGTGCATAATGGTATTGGGAACCTGCGATATTTACAAGAATATAGAGGTAAAATATAAGCATGAAAACAGAAATCTAGTTATGATTTGAAGCCCAGAAGTGCATCGGGCCCTTGATTGGGATACTTAGCTTTGAATTATATTCTGCACAGATGTCTCAGATAAATCGATATACAATAGTAAGTGATAGGATCAGACATTTTCAACAGGCTTGAGGTTGAATATATAATCTTAGGAAGAAACAAATATTTAGTCACCAATAGGATTGACATTTGACAGCAGTAGGCAACCTGGACATTGATGTTTTTAGTAATCCATACTCACTTTCCATTTAGACTTCGGTACAAACATTAGTGTGACATTTGCATTTTGTGAAAGAAGTCACATGAAAAGACCAGTGAAGAAACCTCGTGGAAAACATGTATTTTGAATTAGGAAGTGATGGAATGTAAAACAAAATGCCTATTAATTTCTTAACTTGTTGATGAAATATATACCCTATCATGTGTATTAACTGAAGAAATAGAAATCTACCAGTATTGAATAAAAATGAATGACAAAATACACATCATGTCCCATAGAAATGTACTTGCATTGATATCAAACTGGGTCAGTTACTGCAGAAATATTAGGATTTGTATGCACCATTTACTGAAGTTAGTTTTCAGTACTAGGAATCAAATATGTAGTTCAGGTGGATGAATATTTCTCAGAATAATTTTGTGAAAAGTTGATTATTAATCCACATACATGAAAATGAATGAATTTACGGAGTGTATAGTAAGACACATATATTTCACATTTTGAAAAATCTAGAGTGTGTGTGTATATACATAAACACACACACACACACACACACACACACACACAGACATTAAAAAGTAGCAATATATGCCAATTGAAATTCACCATGAAATATATGTCATCCACAGATCGAAATAAATTCGTTTTACTGAACATGGATTCATGTATAATATTGTTGTACTAGGAAGATCAACAATAGTCTGAATTTTCAGTTCCAACAGCATTCAGGAGGAGTGATCTCTTCTCACAATTTGTATCTGCCAAGTCAGCCACCTCACAAGAATGTACGTGTGGTACCAGGTAGGATTCTATATGTGCATATTAAAATACATGTACTGAATAGGCTACAGAAAAAGGGAGACAGGAATTCACATATTCGTTAACTTTAAAAACACATGGAGAACCATTTAAAAAAAAATTGACTAGATTTATAACATATACCCTATATAATGCAAAAGGCAATTCCAATGATACATCATTCGTCCTCTTAACTGCTTGTATTTCTATTCTTTTTGGGTTAATTTTCCAAATCATATTAGGATTAGTAGTCAGAGTCTAGTTGGGCATGTGTTAGTGTCAGGGATTCAGTATTTCAAATGGAAATTTGGAAAACGATTCCAATGTTTATGCAAATATGTGCTACAAAAATATCTTCCCACTCTCATCCTGAACAATGCCTTGACTTTACCTTCATTACAAGTAAAACACAATTAGAGTGGAAGAGTTAGATAATCTGTGAATACTTATCTGGAATCGAATATGTTCAGGAGTTCACAAACTTGGAGGTGGTAGAGAAGATTCCAAAAGTAAGGGAAAGGGAAAAACTCCACAAACATGGAGCTCTGCTGGACTAAAAACTTCTTGAGTAACTGCCTCTGAGCTTGGGCACTTGAAATATATGTTGTAGTCAGGAGATTTAGCTTCCTTTGTAGTGAGACCATCAAATCTGGGTATGATTCTATGTGACCTGGAATACATGATTTCTTATTTTCCAAAAAACATTAGGAAGCAGTCCTTAATTCTCTCTTTGTAGGTAAACTGTGGCCACTGGGGGCTAATTGTCTACCCTTTTGAACTCTTAAGCCATTTGGTCATCCTCCAGTTTTCCTGGTGTTTCTTGCTGCTGCATTGGGAATTTGGTATTTGCTTCACGAAATACAAGGAATTCAACTGGGACACAGTGCTGGAGGGAGTTCTGTCACGTGTGGTGGGTCAGGGTCTGCAGGAGAATGCACCAACCAGGCTTCTATCCCACATAGCTTGCCTCCTTAACCATAGCAACCTGATTCTAAACATTGGCCTGAATCCTCTCCATATAACAAGATGCCTTTACATAGAAGCGTCTGGTGGCTGCACCATGTCAGGCACAAGCCAATTGGAAGCCAATGGCAGATCCACATGGCCCAACCACAGATTTTTTTTTTTTTTTATCACACACCTGCCCATCACTGCACTAGGCCCACTACTCAGCAGGGTCCAACTTACTGGAATCTCTGTTCTACACCATTTTCATGAAACTCAGTCAATCATGTCACTGTCCTGCATATTCATGATCAGCAACAGGACATCCAAAGTTTCTCCAGTACCATCTGGTCATGGGAATTTCAAAAATTTCATGGTATTTATCTAGCAATTTTTCAAGGATGAATTTGGCAGCATGTGGGTTTCAATTCATTCAGGGACCATTAAGTGTTTTGGAAGTTCATTTCAAAGAAAGTTCTGGAGAAATCTCACAGGCAAGGTTTCCCAAAGATTGGCCAAAAGGTCACATAAATCCATGCCCATTGAGGTCTACAATGTGAGGTCCATGTGTGTTATGACTCTCAACTAAGCCTGCCAAGTGTTTCAGAATAAAATCATGTGATATCCAGCCTGAGATTCCCAGTGATCTCTGGAAAGCCACCCTGGGCCTAGATGTCAGTTTCCAAGGGTGACTCTCATACTTGGCTTCCTAAAATCCCAACCCAATTTATGGCAATACTTCTCTAAGTTCTATTCCTGTACTCAGTCTCTAAGGGGAATCACGCCACAGTTCAAACCCAGGTGGACTCATTCCTGTATTATAAGACCATCCATTCCAACTGCCACAAAAATGACCACAATTAAAACCAAAACACTCCCACATGGCCCTCATCTTCTTCCATATAGACACTCATCATATCCTCTGGCTGGAGATTTACATGAGGAATGCAGCCCAAGACAGTGTCCAGAATACGCTCCCTTGCTCCTCGTTTACCTAAATTCTGAGTGACCTGGACACCCTTCCTTTGAACTAGGAGTGATCAAATAGGACTGCCATTAATACTTATCCACTTCTCAAATTTGAGACCTACTGACTGTTGGGTTTAGATTCTTTATGTTAATTGGAGTCATGAGAAAACCCAAGCACCTATGTGCTAGCCTCTGCAGGGATTTGAAGAACTCATTTGACCTAAAGGATCCCTATTCTCACTTGATTGATGTCAGAAACCTTACAGAGGAAGGCGAAAGACTTATCCACAATGACTGCTCTTTTTGTCATTTTGGTTTTGGATGCACACATGGGATCTTTCTTTAGATCCATCAGTTGCTGAAAATCTAAGCCACAGCCTAACACAGGGCCAAGACGCTGATTCAGACAAATCCCTTTGCAGAGCAATTAAGCAAAGAGCCACAGGTGATGCCCATTCTTTTTATTTGAAAAAGGTTTTCTTCAGACTTCACAAAGCGTTGGCCTGAGGCAAAGACCATCCTGACATTTAGGGCAATAGAACAATAGGTAAGAAAAGGCGCAAAGCAGGGTTTCCACAATGAGACATTACAGGTCAAACTGGTATGTGAGTTTTCTGAGATGCTCGCCATTCACTTCAGCTATTCAGTACATGGCCATGTCACAGAGCTTGGAGGTGGTACATATCTTGGATACAAAGCCATGAGCCTATTATGGATAGTGGCCAGATTTCAGGAAGAAAACAGGAACTTAGGAAGATCGTAGGTGTTGCCCATCAATATGGCAAGCCGCATTTCATTTACAAATTGGGCAGGATGAATGCTGGTAAGCTTTCTAATAAACAGGACACATCAATTGATGCATTCTCTTTTCTAAAATCTATAACCATGGACACAGTGGGATACAGAGACACAGAAACACTCGCATTGTCAAACGACTTACTAGAAACAATTCAGTCCAAACCAAACAAACATCATTTGTACCTATTCTCAGAACAAGAGCCAAATCCACAAACCCACACCCACACCCACAAAGGCACCTCTTTCCCCCAAGTAGGTTGTGACTATTTGGAGTGTCCTCTGACTGTGGGACATTCTGGTTCCCCCGAAATGGCCTGTCCTGTCTCTGATCTTGTGTCCTTTTCCAACTCTCTGAAGTTGTCAGGAGCCAGTGGTGAGCCACTACCTGCTTTCTCATAAAAGGCCCGTCTTCAGAGATTTCCTGCCATTTGGCCATCCTAACATCAGTAGGTACCAAGAAAGATTGACTCTGCCCTCGGGAAATCCAAAAAGTGAAACCACTGCGACTGGGACTAGGACTGGCACTGTTTGACTGGCTTCCTGGATCACAAGTTCAGAGAGTTCCATCACCAAGGAAGTGAGGTGAGGTCACTTCCGTCAGAAACTGAATGAACTCACTGCCTTGTCAACCACTTTGTCCTAAGAGTTGCTTCCAAGCTTCCCATGAGATGGAGGCTGCCCCTGCTTCCTGTGACACTTTCACAAGTTAGAATGGTATATCAACCATAGGCACCCAGTAACAGCTCTCCACACTGGTCTCATTTGGTCCATCTTCTCTACATTAAGAATAGAGAGGCTGATTCAGACACAACCCTTCACCCTGACCAGGTTGTTTTCAATGGAAAATGACTTTTGCTCTCTCAGGTCCTTCAGTGGTGCCTACATCTTCTCCAGGGATTATGTCTGCATGGACCTTTGAGGTTCTCAGCAGGTGGAAGATCCACTACATTCCTGTATTATAAGACCAACTCTGTCCCTGCTCTTCTGTAAAGTTAGATTGAGGTAAGAGTGTATGTTTAGGGTTAATAACATGTTTGATTTCGGTTAGGAATCATTCTGCTGAATGAATAATGGTATTGGGAACCTGCAATATGTATAAAAATATAGAGGTAAAATATATGTATAAAAACAGAAATCTAACTAACATTTGAAACCCAGAAGGGCACTGGGGCCTTGATTGAGATATTTAGCTTTGAATAAATCGATATACAATGGCATAGGACCTTGTACCTTGGATAATAGAATGTAGAAGAGAACATCCAGTCAAAAAGGATAGTCGGTAGTGAAAGGTTAATAAAATAGGTACTTGTCACTTCCTGTTTTTCCTTATGCTTAACAAAACACTGTTGAAATATTGAGAACTGTTTGCTCATCTTGTTCCCAGAATGTGCTGTTTCCAACTGCCAAAGGGTAGAATGTACTCCCTCACCCATTTGCACGCAAACCGACCACTCGCCAAGACCCATCAGTAAACTTCCCTCCCTGCCCTCTCCAAGGAAAGTATATATGTTCTGCTTAAACTGCTCTCAGGGCTCTCTGCTCTATTAAAGTGAGCTCTGAGCCCCAGCATGCTGGACCCCCAATAAACCCTTTGCTTTTGGATAAGACAGTCTCTTGGTGGTCTCTTCCTTCAATGCTCGCCCGACCTTTACATATGGAGATTCCACCGAGTTCTGGCAGCGGCAGACAAGAGACCCTAACGGGCTCCTCTTGGGTTAAGCAAGGCTCCTCTTTCTGGTTTCAGTGTTAATCTTAGGGCTTGGAAAAATGGCTGTCAATGAAGAGCGTGATCTCTCTCCAATGGTGGCTGACAGACATGTCACAGAGCCACAGGCCACGTCCCTGGGGGACGCCCCAAAGGACTCGGAAAATCGAGGAACAATAGTCTTCTCGACTCAGTGATATTTTGTATCGGATTCGGTATTGCCAGCCCATTGGGTTTTGCTGGCTACTCAGTCCTGGTCTCTGTTTTGGATGTCCATTGAATGTCTTTATTGACTTGTTTTGTCTGTGTCGTCTGCCCTTGCATTCACTCTTTGTGTATCTTTCATTATGGGACACAGTACTTCAATACCCATGTCCCTGACCCTTGATCACTGGACCAAATTTCACTTAAGGGCTCAGAATCTTTCCTTTTTCAGTGAAACGCTGGACCTGCCAGACTCTCTGTGCCTCAGAATGGCCCACCTTTGGACTTAGATGGCCTCTAGAAGGATCTTTCTGCTTCCCACTAATTTAATAAGCCAGAGATATTGTCTTTCAACTGGGCACACATAGCCATCCGGATGAACAGCCATATATCTTAACTTGTCAGGACCTCTGCAAATCTCCTCCTCCATGGGTGAAGCATTTCCTTGCCCCTGCCCCCACTCCTACTCCTTCGCCCACGATCTCTCAAACCCTCTTCTCCTCCTCCTCCTCCACCCTCTGTTCTCCCTGAGTCACAAGATTTGACTCTACTGGACTCTCCTCCCCTCCTTATTCCCTGCCCTCGTCCCCCAACCACCAACACCCTCTAAGTGATTCCTCTGCAGCTGACTCAGCCTCTCCACCGTTGGACGAAGCCAAGCTAGCCCAGCGCCCTCCAGATAACTCATCCGCGGCACACACAGCCCCTCCTCCCCAGAAGGAAGCTGGCCTGGCTAAGGGAACTCGCTGGCGGCGAATGTTTGAAAACCCTGGAACTCCTGTGATGATCCCCCTATGTCCCTACGGGCCAATGATTGACAAAGGCAATGGGGGGAAAATGCAAGCCTACCAATATTGGCCTTTCTCCTCTTCAGACCTATATAACTGGAAAAATAACAATCCCCATTTTTTCGAGGATTCTACCCGGCTCACATGTCTGGTTGAGTCATTGATGTTTTCAGAGCCACCTACTTGGGATGACTTTCAACAACTCCTAGGGACTCTCTTTATGACAGAGGAACAAAAGAGAATCCTCCTGGAAGCTAGAAAAAAAATCCTAAGACCAGATGGGAGACTGACATATCTTCCCAACATAATCAAAGCCGGCTTTCCCTAGAATCAACCCAACTGGTTCCCCAAAACTTTGAAGGTAGAAAGCATCTGTCCACTTCTCACCGGGTTCTAATAGTGGGCATCCGAGTGGCCGCTAGGTGACCAACTAATTTGGCCAAGGTAATAGAGATTATTCAAGGGCCTGATAAATCTGCCTCTATGTTTCTAGAGAGAATTATGGAGGCATAGGATATATACTCCTTTCAATACTCATGCAGAGGATCAAAAGGCATCTGTCACAATGGCCTTTATGGGGCATGCTGCCCTGGATATTTAAAGAAAGTTACAATGCTTAGATGGATTACAAGATATGACTTTGAGAGATTTAGTCAGAGAAGCCGAGAAAGTATACTATAAAAGAGAAACTGAGGAAGAGAAGAGAGCAAAGGGAGGATAAAAGAAACAAAAGACAGACTAATGAGTTGACTAAGGTCCCGGTCACAACAACCAAAGGGCCAGAAAATAAGAAACAGGGAGACAGGAAGGGATACCTGGTCCCACGCCAGAGGCCCCCCTGACCTCAGATCAATGTGCCTACTGTAAAGAAAGAGGACACTGGGTTCAAGAGTGCCCTAGAAAAAGACAGCCACGGGAGGCAGCCATTCTGACTCTTGAGGATGACTACAAAAGTTGGGGCTCAGATCCCCTCCCCAAACTCAGCGTAACTTTTGAAGTGGAGGGGACCCCAGTGAACTTTGAAGTGGATACAGGGGCAATAAACTCAGCCCTTAAGGCCCCATTAGGCCCTCTATCAAATAAAAGGTCTCTAGGTCAAGGGGCTAATGGCTGTAAATGTCGGGCTTGGACAACTAAGAGGACCATGGACCTGGGAAAAGAAAAAATCCATCACTTTTTTTTAGAAATCCCTGAATGCCTGGCCCCATTGATGGGCAGAGATCTGCTCACCAAGCTCCGGACCAAAATAAGTTTTAACCCTGAAGGCCCCCAAGTGGAATTTCTAAATCTTCCAGTAAAAACTCCTACAGTCATGGCTCTAACTATGTCAGTAGAAAATGCATATCAACTCACTCACCTTGGTTCAAAGAAACTGCAGGTATTTCTGAAGTATCAAAAACAGAGTTTTCCACTAACAGACTCACAGCAAAATGAAATAACTGAATGGGTATAAAAACCCTGTTGCTTCCATCAATTGCTTAATGCTTACCCTTTCAAGCTTCCTGCAGGAAAGCACCTACGAGGAACCAGACCAGGACAATTCTGGGAAGTGGACTTTACTGAAATTAAGCCAGCAAGGTATGGACATAAATATCTCCTAGTCTTTGTAGATACATTTTCAGGATGGATTGAAGCCCTCCCCACAAAAAGAAAAAAGAAGAAAAGAAACAGCGCAAATGATGCTCAAGAAGATAGTGGAAGATATTTTTCCAAGATACGTCCTGCCTAAGGTAACAGGGTCTGATAATGCACAGGGGTTCATGGCCCAGGTAAGTCAGGGGTGAGCCAGGAACCTGGGGGTTAATTGGAAGTTATATTGTGCTTATGGACCCCAGAGTTGAGGACAGGACAGGGTGAAAGAATGAATAGAACCATTAAAGAGACCTTAACAAAATTCAGCTTAGCGACCAGCATAAAAGATTGGACTATGCTCCTGCCTTATGCAAATTTTCATGCAAGAAATACTCCCTCTGTTTCTTGAGTAACCTCACCCCCTGTGAAATTCTCTATGGGGCCCCTCCACCAGTAAGGGACCTAACCCCAACTCTAAGACCTAACGATCCCTTCCATACCCCCTTTCTTGACAGACTTAAAGCTCTTGAAAGAACTCAGCGATACCTATAAAAACAGCTTGCCACTGCCTACCAAACTGGGGATGAGGGGACTCCACATCAATATCAATTAAGAGACTTCATCTATGTAAGACACCATCAGGTGTCATCCCTGGAACCCCGCTGGAAAGGACCATACCAGGTGCTACTTATAACACGTACAGTGGTAAAGGTAGACGGAATCACTTCCTGAATCCATGCCTCTCATCTCAACCCTGCGCCCTGTCCAGACTCTTTCTGCAAACTGTAAAAGACTAGTACAACTTTCAAATTGCGTATTCGCCATGTGGATAAGGCTATAGACTGACCCCTTGGCCACAAATAGTCCTAACCCTCATCAGCCCGTTCAGCAGCGATGGCTGATCACAAATCCTACTGGAAAAAAAGTATAATCTAACTTGCATACAGCCATCTTAGGGACCTGGTGGCCATCTCTCCACCCAGACATTTGTCAGTTGGCTATAGGTCTTTCCTATTGGGATATCCCTGATGAAGAGGATCCCACTAAAATACCATTAAATACCATCCATACCATAGGTAATGGAAACAAACATTATTGATGTGGGGACACGCGAGCCAGATGCAGGTTGGCTAGCCTGGATTACTATGTTTGCCTGGCAGACTATCAAAGCCACAAACAGTCACGGCTGTGTGGGGGAAAAGCCGACTTTTTCTGTAAGTCATGGGGATGTGAGCATACAGGGGCTGCCTGATGGAACCCAAACTCCTCATCTAATTCAGTACAGAGCATTGGCCATACTACCAATTAGATAACCAAAACCGATGGCCCCCAGAGGGGTCTCTAGATCCTCAAATTCTGTGTGACCTTTTTTTTTTAAAGAGAGAGTGAGAGAGAGAGACAGAGAGAACTTTTAATATTTATATTTTAGTTTTTGGCCGACACGACATCTTTGTATGTGATTCTAAAGATCGAACCCGGGCCACACGCATGCCAGGCGAGCGCGCTACCGGTTGAGCCACATCCCCAGCCCCGCATGACCTTTTAAACTTCTGAAAGTGCTCAAAAGGGTGAAAGGAGGTTTCCCTATGGGCAGGAATTTTCAATCCTTCGCTCACATCATGAACTATGCTTATACAATAGATCCTCACCTTCAGCCTTCTGCTCCAGAGTCTCTGCTGTCACTCCCACCTCAGCAACCAGATTTCTCCCCTCCAATTATTAGATCAAAAACCCAAACCTCCGCTGGTTTTCAGACCATTGCCCCCTTGCTGAGGTAGCAGGTACTGAGGTACCCCTCCACCCACTCACTCCTCTCTTCTCCTGTCAGTGCCTACACCGGGTCCCACCAGGTCCTCTTACCAGCTAACCCAAAGCTAAAACCACCTGAGGAGAGCCCTCAGACCCCTATACAAGATGTAATGAAAATGGCCTTTAATGTTGCTTGTCATCACTGAAAAGGGTTTACTAAGAATTTAAAGTCCCTCACATGCGTTTTGGGATACTCACTCTTGTCTTCCCCTCTGCTCTACCTGTTCTACTGCTCAAGTTTTTGTTGCTAGGAAAATCCCAAACCCCTTTCCCATTATTCTTTTACATCTCTCCTTCCTCATTCTCAGATCCTCGGAGCTGCTGTCAGCCCCACCTTTCCTGTATTCCCCTTCTGTACCAGGCCCACAGAAAAGTCTTAATTGACTTTCTACAGAAGTCTTCACCATGGATGACTTTAGGACTTTCAGCAAAAGAGTCCCTATAAAAGAGTTCAATGTAGATAAACTTCCTCTTTTATTGTTGCCTTGTTCTACTTGGCCACTGGCTAAAAAAATCAGCACTCTTATGCTAGACACCCCCTTACTTGTTTTCCACAAAATATGTGAACAAGACCTCTGCCCGTGAGCTGGGGCTTTACTGAGATGGCTACATTTCTAAGATAAAGAAGTTACCAACTGGGCTCCGTGGTAACACCTGGCAGGGGGCAAAAATAAGAAAGGTAAGAAAAAGCTCTCCCCCTTCCACGTGTCCTTGAAAAGTTAACTTGCCCAGAACAGAGGAAAAAACAGAAACAAAAACTGGTTTTTTGAACATCTGCAGACTGTGAACTTCTGAGCCCCTTCCATGTTGGGTACAAAATTCTGAAATTACCTAAACATGAGTTTCAGGGGATTAATTGATTACAACAGAAGCAATGCCCTCTAAATCTGGTTGCAACCAAATAGGACGGTTTCCCTGTCTTCGGTGCTATCTTAGGAGCCTTACCTACAACAGCCTAATTCTATATAATTAAACATTGTTTATGTTTTAAAGAAATGGACAACAGATGTGATTAATTGTGTAATGGTGCAGATGTTTCCCAGAGTGCTCTAACATGATGCAGATTCATTTGAAGATCAAATAGGGGGGCATACAACCCGTTTCAACTGGGAACATATATCCCTCACTTTAGCCATCCTATTAGGAATAGGAGTTGCTGCAGGGTTGGGCACAGGAACCACTGCACTGGTCCATGGGACACAACAAATGACCCAATTTGAAGCAGCAATAGACCAAAACAAAGATATTAGATACCTCCATCAGAGCTTTGCATGAATCTTTAACCTCTCTCTCTGAAGTTGTTTTACAGAACAGGCGAGTGACACAAAACACACACACACAGAAAAAAAAATAGCAATATATATGTCAATAAAAATTCATCATAAAATATATATTATCCACAGATCCAAAAATATTCATTTTACTGAACATGGATTTATGCATAATGTTGTTCAACTAGGAAGCTCACCCATAGGTTGAATATTCAGTTCCAACACGGTTTAGTAGGAGTGATCTCTTCTCACAATTTGTACCTGCCAAGTCATCCACCTCACAAGAATGTATTTGTGGTACCACGTAGGATTCTTTATATGCATATAAAAATACATGTGCTGAATAGGCTACAGAGAAAGGGAGACAGGAATTCACATATTTGTTTACTTTAAAAAAACATGGAGAACTATTTCAATAAAAAATTGACTAGATTTAACTCCTACTCTGTATCATGCATAGGCAAGTCCAAATATACACCGTGCCTCCTCTGAACTGCTTGTATTTCTATTCTGTTTGGGTTATATTTCTCCATCCTATTAGGATTAGTAGTCAGAGTCTGGTCACGTATGTATCAGTGTCAGGGATTCAGTATTTCGAATGGAAAATAGGAAATTGAATCCAATGTGTATGCAAATATATGCTACACAAAAATCTTCCCACTCTCATCCAGAACAATGCTTTAATATTACCTTTGCCTCAAGTGAGACACAATTAGAGGAGAAGAGTTAGAAAATCTGTGAATACCTATCTGGAATGGAAAATGCTCCAGATTTCACATCTTTGATGGAGGTAGAGGATTTTCTAAAAGTAAGGCACGGGGTAAACACTCCACAAACATGGAGCTCTGCTGGCCTAAAGACTTTTTGAGAATCTGCCTCTGAGGTCGGGCACTTGAAATATAGGTTGTTGTCAGGAGCTTTAGCTTCTTTTGTAGTGAGACCATCAAAGCTGGGTCTCCATCTCTTTGACCTGAAGAACCTGGTTTCTTATTTTCCAATGAACATGAGGCAGCAGGCCTGAATCATCTCTTTGTAGGTAAACTGTGACCACTGGTGACTTAGTGTCTCTCTGAGTGAACTGTGAAGCCATTTGGTCCTCCTCCACTTTTTGTGGTGTTGTTCCTGCTGCACTGGGAGTTTGATATTCGCTTCATGAAATACAAATATTCCAACTGGGACACAGTGCTGGAGGGAGTTCTGTCACGTGTGGTGGGTCAGGGTCTGCAAGAGAATGCACCAACCAGGCTTCTATCCCTCATAGCTTGCCCCATTGCCCCCTTGTCCATATCAACCTGATTCTGAACATTGCCCTGAAACCTCTCCATATAACAAGATGGCATTACATATAAGGATCTGCTGGCTGCACCATGTCAGTCACAAGCCATTTGGAATCCAATGGTAGATCCTCATGGCCCTACCACGGATATTTTAACACACACCTGCCCACCACTGTTCTAGGCCCACTACTCAGCAGACTCCAAAGTACTGGCATCTCTGTTCTACACCATTTTCATGAAACCCAGTCAATCAGGCACTGTCTTGTATACTCATGATCAGCAACAGGACATTCAAAGGTTCTCCAGTGCCACCTGGTCATGGGAATTTCAATAATTACATGGTGTTCTTCTAGTCATTTTTTAAGGATGAAGTTGGAGGCACTGTGGGTTTCACTTCATTCAAGAACCATTAAATGTTGAGGAAGCTCATTTCAATGAAAGTTCTGGAGAACTCTCACAGGCAAGGCTTACCAAAGAGAGGCGAAAAGATCACATGAAGGCAGGCCAATTGAGGTCTACAATGTTAGGTCTATGTGTGTTTTGACTCTCAACTATGGCTGCCAAGTCTTTCACAATAAAATCATATGATATATTGGCTGATATTCCCAGTGCTATGTGGAAAGCCACCCTGAGCCCATGTCTCAGTTTCCAAGGGCGACTCTCATGCGTGGCCTCCTGAAGTCCCATCACAATTCATGGAAATACTTCTCTGAGGTCAGTTCCACAACACAGTCACTAAGGGGAATCACACCAGAGTTCAAGCCCAGGTGGACCCAGACCTTTCTTCCAACCGCCACACAAATGACCACAATTAAAACCAAAACTCTCCCACATGGCCCTTATCTTCTTCCATATAGCCACTCTGGTAACCTCTGGCTGGAGGATTCCATGAGGTCTCAGCCAAAGAGAGTGTCCAAAATAGGCTCCCTTTCCCCTATTTTGCCTAAAGTCAGAGTGGCCTGGACACCCTTTCCATGAACCAGGAGTGATCAATTAAGCCTCCCATTAATACTGCTCTGTTTCTCCAATTTGAGGCCTACTGACTTTCAGGTATAGATTCTTTATGTGATTTGAAGTCATGCGAAAACCCAAGCACCTCTGCAGGGCTTTGAAGAACTCGTTTGACCCAAAGAATACCTATTCTCACTTGATGGAGGTCAGGAACCTAACAGAGGAAGGCGAGAGACTTCATCCACAATGACTGATCTTTTGGCAATTATGGTTTTGGATGCAGACATGGGATCATTCTTTAGATCCATCAGGTGCTGAGAATCAAAGTCACAGCCACATACAAGGCCAAGAGGCTAAATCAGACACATCCCTTTCCAAAGCAATTAAGCAAAGAGCCACAGGTGATGCCCATTCATTTCCATTTGAAAACTGTATTCTTCAGGCTTCACAAAGGGGTGGCCTGACTCAAAGTCCTTCCTGACATTCTGGGCAACAGAACAATAGGTAAGCAAAAGGCCCAAAGCAGGGTATATCCACTGAGACTTTCCTGGTCACACTGATATGTGAGTTTTTTGAGATGCTGGCCATTCCCTTCAGCTATCCTGTACATGGCCATGTCAAAGACCTTGGAGGTGGTACATATCTTGGACACAAAACCATGAGCCAATTCTGGAGAGTGGCCAGAATTCAGGAAGAAAACAGCGACTTAGGAAGGTAGTAGGTATTGCCCATCCATAAGGCAAGCTGCACTCCATTCATAAATTGGGCAGGATAAATACTGGGAAGCTTTCTACTAGACAGGACACATCCATTATTGCATTTTCTTTTCTCATGTCTACAACAGTGGACACAGTGGGATACACAGACATAGAAACACTCATCTTGTCAAACGACTTACTAGAAACAGTTCACTTCAAACCAAACAAACCACCTTTCCTACCTATTATCAGAACATGAGACAAAACCACAAACCCACACTCACAAAGGCACCTCCTTCCTTCAAGTATGTGTGTGTCTCTCCAGAGTTTACTCTGAGTGGTGGGCCATACTATGTTCCCCCGAAATGGCCTGTCCTTTCTCAGATCTGGTTTCCTTGGCCAACTCTGTGAAGTTGTCAGGAAAAAGTGATGAGCCACTACCTACTTTCTCAGGAAAAGTCCCTCTTCAGATCTCTCCTGGCATTTGGCCATACTCAACTCAGTTGGTACCGAGAAAGACTGACTCTGTCCTTGGAAAATCCAAACAACTGAGCCCACTGGGACTGGGACTGGGATTGCCTCTCGGTGTCTGGCTTCTTGGATAGCATTTTCAGAGAGTTCCATCACCAAGTAAATGAGGTATGTCACATTCTTTGGAACTGAATGAGACCACTGCCTTGGCAACCCCTTTGTCCTAACAGTTGCTTCCAAGGGTCCCATGAGATGGAAGCTGCCCCTACTTCCTGTGACACTTTCACAAGTTAGAATGGTATATCATCCATAGGCACCCGGGAACAGTTCTCCACACAGGCCTGATTTGGTCCATCTTCTCTACAATTAGGAGAGAGAGGCTGATTCAGACTCATCCCTTCATCCTGACCAGGTTGTTTGCCATGGAAGATGACTTTTGCTCTCTCAGGTCCTTCATACCTCCCTACAACTTCTCCACGTATCATTTCTGCATTCACCTTTGAGGTTTTCAGCAGGTGGAAGGTCCCCTACTTTCCTGTATTTTAAGAACAACTCTGTCCCTGCTCTTCTGTAAATTGAGATTGAGGGAACAGTGTATGTTTAGGATTAATAACAGGTTCGATTTGGGTTAGGAATCATTCTGTGTGATGAATAATGGTATTGGGAACCTGCGATATTTACAAAAACATAGAGGTGAAATATAAGTATGGAAACAGAA
The DNA here is from genome assembly GCF_048772815.1 of Callospermophilus lateralis. Classification (NCBI taxonomy): domain Eukaryota; kingdom Metazoa; phylum Chordata; class Mammalia; order Rodentia; family Sciuridae; genus Callospermophilus; species Callospermophilus lateralis. The sequence continues at coordinate 1,577,276 of NW_027513276.1, forward strand.
ATCTAGGTATGATTTTAAGCCCAGAATGGCATTGAGCCCTTGGTTGGGATACTTAGCTTTGAATTATGTTCTGTAACCATGTCTCAGATAATTCGATATACAATGTCACAGGACCTTGTACCTGGGTAGATTGAATGTAGAAGAGAACATCTAGTCAAAAAGCGATAGTAGGTAGGATTAGGAGGATAGTCGGTAGGTTTAGGAAGAAGAGTGAGTATAGGATTTGAACCAAAAATTCTTTAGCAATAGGGTTTCGGTTAGAGAGTGAATGAAAATGTCAGCATATGTGAAGAGTCAGTCACAATGATGAACTGGGGAAAATATGTAGGAAATCAGGCATCAATAGAGACAATATGAAATCAGGCAAAGTATAAAGTGAGTGATAGGATTAGACATTTTCAAGAGGGTTGAGTTTGAATATATAAGCATTGGAAGAAACAAATATGATGTCACCAATAGGATTGACATTTGAGAGCATTAGGCAACCTGGACATGGATTTTTTTAGTTATCCATGTTCACTTTTCTTTTACGCTTTGGTACAATCATAAGTGTGACCATTACATTTTTTGTTCAGAATTTTACTGTGATAAAATGTATAAGTGGATCAGGTGACATGAGTATTTCTTCCACCATTTCTGGGAGCAATATTTTGAAGACATATACAGTAGTGTTAGGGGTACAAAGAGGTGTACCCTGTGTCTATGAATATAGAGATAATGCATGAGTAGACCATCCTGTGAATAAATAATATAACTGGTTCCACTTTAAATAATGGAATTGACATCTGAAACTATACAGGAAATCTTATGTTGATATACAATCATTTATTCCAACCAGTTATACATCTAATGGAAATATTAGGATTATGGTTTATCATGAAGGGTGTTTGAGTTTTGCTTCATAAGTGATTATAAAAAATGAAAATATTGTGATTGGAAAAAAGTCTTATGAAAAGACCATTCAAGAAACATGGAGGAATACATGTGTTCTGAAGCAGGAAGTCATTGATCATGAAAAAAATGCCTATATGTTTTCTAACTTTTGGATGAAATATATATCCTATGATGTGCATAAACTGAAGAAATAGTAATGTACCAGTGTTGAATAAAAATGAACCGCAAAATACACATCATGTCCCCTAAGAATCTACTTGCATTGATGTTAACTGGGACAGTAACTGTAGAAATATTAGAGTTTGTATGCGCCATTCACTGAAATTAGTTTCAGTACTAGGAAACAAATATGTATTTCAGGTGGATGATTATTTCTGAGAATGATCTTGTGGAAAGTTTGTTATAAATCCACATATATGAATATGAATGAATTTAGCGAGTGTATAATAAGACACATATATTTCATATATACACACTCACACGCACAGATATTAAAAAGTAACAATATAGGAGATCCAACATGGCGGCGGGCATGGAGAAATCAAGTCTCTGACCTCTTATGCGCGGGCATAGGGAGTCGTAAACTGTCTAAATGCTATTTGCTCAGAATCACTAGGCAATGCTGACCTGACGTCGATCTGGGGCGAACAGTCTGGGACCTTCAGAACACACACAGAGCCCGGATCAGCTGCATACAAGCTCAGATTTGCCTGCTTCTCGTGACTCAGAACTAACGTTCCCGCTGAAATAACTGGTCGGCCCTTCTGAATTTACAGAGTTAAAAGCAAACTGAGCCTTCATAGGCAGTGGCCACTGGATTGAAATGGGGCTTGGGAGAGACAGTTAGGACCAACCGTTGCATTGGTCACCTGGCAAAAGGAATGAACGGTCACCATTTGCATGGGATAACACCATGGCAGAGAACTGACGTCATGGGCAGAGGAGATAACTTTATTGAAATCAGCACGACAGGTGTGTAATCCCCTATCCATCTCTCTCCACACAGCTGGGAAACCTTAAGGGCCCCTCACAGCTCTCCCTTAAGGGACCCTCCCAGCTCTCCCATGAGCAAGATAGCCAGACCAAGGGAATCAGGTGTGGCGCGGGACTCGCGGCGTGGAATTCCCAGCTACCGCTCCCACCAGTGCTGACAACCAGCACCAGCTAATGGGGGCATGGCTACCAGAGGGTAAGCAAATTTGCTGGGGGCTGTCAGCCCAAAGCTCTACAAACTTAGGGTCTGAGGAGGGCAAACAGGGAGAGTGTGCCAGGCGTTCATGAAAACAGGGCTACCAGGAGCAGAGACCTGACATGTAGCCAGTATTTTGGTGAGTGTCACAGTTGAGTGGAGCCTGGCTTGAGGAAACACAAGAGAAGGCCCTAGGTACTCAGGATTAGAGACCCACCCAATCTGGAAGGAAGAGCTGCTGCACAGTGATTGGTTCCCACCTATGGAGAGGAGACGCTTGGCCCAGTGAGTACAGCTCCACCTACTGAAAGAAAAGTTAATTGAAGTCTATGACTTCATGTATTTTTATTATTTTTTTATTTTTAGTTTTTTTTCTTTTTCTTTCATTTTCATTTTTTTGTTGTTGTTCTTCAACTTATTTTAATGTTTTTATTTTTTTAATTTTATTATTATTATTATTTTAAATTTTAATTTTCATTTTTTAAATTATCATTATTATTTTAAAAAATTATTTTTTCTTTATTTTCTATTTTTTTCTTTTGTCTTTTTATTTCTTTTCAATTTTCTTATTCCCTCTTCCTTGAATTCTACCTACCTATTCTCATTCTCTTTAGTGATTTCTTCCCATCCCTTCTGATATCTTTCCTCCCAAGCTTCAAATAAATTTATAAGAGTAAGCAGTATCTCAGCACTCAAACAGAACAAGAAGTAACATGAGCAGCATAAAAAGGCAAGAAAGAAAAGGAGTACAAACAATGAAGGACAACCTAAATTTTCAGGAGGACCTAGAATCATCAGAAAAATGGTCATATAAAGAACTGAAGGAATACCTTAGAGAGATGGAATGGAACCTTAAAGAGGATACGAGACAGCAAATCCATACAGTGAAAGAACACATTGAAAATGAATTACATAAACAGATAAAAGAAGAAGTTAAGCATCTTTATCAGGGATAGAGATTATAAAAAAATCAAACAATAATTCCAGAAATGAAGGAAACGATAAACCAAATTAAAAACTCAATTGAGAGTATCACTAACAGAGTGTAGCAAGTAGAATACAGAATGTCACATAATGAAGACAAAATATATCATCTTGAAAAGAGTCTAGCCAACACAGAAAGGCTGGTAAAAAATCACGAGAAAAACATCCAAGAGATATGGGATAACATAAAAAAAACAACTGATGAGTCATCTGGATAGAGGAAGGTACAGAGATTCAAACCATGGGAATGAGTAACCTGTTGAATGAAATAATTACAGAAAATTTTCCAGAAATAAAAAAGGAAACGGATATACAAATTGTAGATGCTTACAGGACACAGAGCACAAAAAATTACAGTAGACCAAAGCCAAGACACATTGTTATGAAGATATCCAATATACAGAACAAAGGGAAAATATTAAAAGCTTAAAGAGAAAAGTTGCAGATTACATTCAGGGGTAAACCAAAAATGTTAACAACGGATTTTTCATCACAGACACTGAAAGTGAGAAGATCCTGGAACAATGTATTTCAAACACTGAAAGACAATGGATGCCAACCAAGAATTCTGTATCCAGCATAATTAAGCTTCAGGTACGACAACAAAATAAAAATCTTTCATGATAAACAAAAGCTAAAAAAATTTTCAGTCAGAAAACCAGCATTGCAAAGTGTATTGAGCAAAACACTACATGAGGAAAAAATAAAAAACAACAACCAAAACCATCAGTGGGAAGTGCCTCAGTAATGACAGAGGGCGCGGGAAAAGCTAATCATGGAGAAACAAACTAAATAAAAAAAAAAAAAGATAAATATTCAAACATGGCTGGCAGTACAAACCACATATCAATAGTAACTCTAAACACTAATGGCTTAAACTCTCCAATAAAGCAACATAGGCTTGTAGCTTGGATTCAAAAAACAAATCCAACAGTATGTTGCCTCCAGCAGACACATCTGAATGGAAAAGACATACAAAGGCTGAAGGTGAAAGGTTGGGAAAAAATATACCATGCACACAGTTCTCATAAGCAAGCAGGGGTGGCCATCCTCATATCGAATAAAATCGACTTCAAGACTAATTTAATCAAAAGGGATAAGGAAGGACATTATATACTGTTAAAAGGAACCATTCACAAACAAGACATAAAAATTATCAATATTTACGCACCCTTTAATGGTGCTGCGACGTTCATAAAAAAAATTCTCCTCAAGTTCAAGAATCAAATAGACCACAACACAAAAATTATGGGTGACTTCAACACACCTCTCTCATAATTGGACAGATCCTCCAAACAAAAGTTGAATAAAGAAACTATAGAACTCAATATCACAATCAATAACCTAGAATTAACTGACATATATAGAATATATCAACCATCATCAAGTGGATATACTTTTTTCTCAGCAGCACATGGATCCTTCTCAAAAATAGACTATATATTATGCCATAGGGCAACCCTCAGTAAATATAAAGAGGTGGACTTAATACCATGAATTTTATCTGATCATAATGGAATGAAACTGTAAATCAATGAAAAAGAAGGAAGGAAAAATCCTACATCACATGGAAAATGAACAATATGTTACTGAATGATCAATGGGTTACAGAAGACAAAAATGAGGAAATCAAAAAATTCTTAGAGATAAATGAAAATACAGACACAACATATCGAAATCTATGGGACACAATGAAAGCAGTTTTAACAGGGAAATTCATCACATGGACGTCATTCCTCAAAAAAAGGAAAGAACAACAAATAGATGAGCTAACACTTCATTTCAAAGCCCTAGAAAAGGAAGAGCAAAACAACAGCAAATGTAGCAGAAGGCAAGAAATAATTAAAATCAGAGCGGAAAACAACAAAATTGAAACAAAAGAAATTATTGAAAAAATTAACAAAAGTAAAGCTTGGTTCTTCGAAAAATAAATAAGATCGATAGACCCTTAGCATCCCTTTATGTTCAAAACATTAGAAAAACTAGGGAAAACAGGAACTTACCTCGACATTGTAAAAGCTATCTATGTTAAGCCTCAGGCTAGCATCATTCTGAATGGAGAAAAATTGAAGCATTCCCTCTAATATCTGGAACAAGACAGGGATGTCCTCTACCACCACTTCTATTCAATATAGTTCTCAAAACACTGGCCAGAGCAATTAGACAGATGAAAGAAATTAAAGGCATAAAAATAGGAAAAGAATAACTTAAATTATCACTATTTGCAGCTGACATGATTCTATATATAGAAGACACAAAGGGGTCTACAAGAAAACTACTAGAACTAATAAATGATTTCAGCAATGTGGCAGGATATAAAATCAACATGCATAAATCAAAGGCATTTCTGTATATCAGCGACAAAACTTCTGAAACAGAAATGAGAAAAAAAAAACACTCCATTCACAATATCCTCAAAAAATAAAAATAAAATCTTAGGGAATCAACCTAACAAAAGAGGTGAAAGATTTATACAATGCTTACTACAGAACCCTATAAAGAGAAGTAGAATAAGATCTTAGAAGATGGAAAAATATACACTGTTCATGGATAGGGAGAACTAACATCATCAAAATGGTGATATTACCAAAAGCTCTCTATAGGTTTAACGCAATGCCAATCAATATCCCAACGGCATTTCTTGTAGAAATAGAGAAAGCAATCATGAAATTCATATGGAAAAATAAAAGACCCAGAAAAGCAAAAGCAATTCTAACCAGGAAGTGTGAATAAGGCGGTATAGCGATACCAGATTTCAAACTAAATTTCAGAGCAATAGTAACAAAGACAGCATGGTAGGGGTACCAAAACAGGCGGGTGGACCAATGGTACAGAATGTAGGACACAGAGATTAATCCACAATGCTACAACAATCTTATATTTGATAAAGGAGTTAAAAGCATGCAATGGAGGAAGGATAGCATCTTCGACAAATGGTGCTGGGAAAACTGGAAATCCATATGTAACAAAATGAAACTGAATCCCTTTCTCTCACCATGCACAAAAGTTAACTCAAAATGGACCAAGGAACTTGATATCAAATCAGAGACATGGCATCTGATAGAAGAAAAAGTTGGCTACGATCTACATACTGTGGGGTCAGGCTCCAAATTCCTCAATAGGACACCCATAGCACAAGAGTTAATAACTTGTATCAACACATGGGACTTACTCAAAGTAAAAATTTTTTTCTCAGCATAGAAACAATAAGAGAGGTAAATAGGGAGCCTACATCCTGGGAACAAATCTTACTCCTCACACTTCAAATAGAGCCCTAATATCCAGAGTATACAAAGAACTCAAAAAATTAAACAATAAGATAACAAATAACCCAATCAACAAATGGGCCAAGGACCTCAACAGACACTTCTCAGAGGAGGACATATAATCAATCAACAAATACATGAAAAAATGCTCACCATCTCCAGCAGTCAGAGAAAGGTGAATCAAAACCACCCTAAGATACCATCTCACTCCAGGAAGATTGGCAGCAATTATGAAGTCAAACAACAAGTGCTGGCGAGGATGTGGGGAAACAGATACACTTATACATTGCTGGAGGGACTGCAAATTGATGCAGCCAATTTGGAAAGCAGTATGGTGATTCCTTGGAAAGCGGGGAATGGAACCACCATTTAACCCAGCTATTCCCTTTCTCGGTCAATTCCCTAAAGACCTAAAAATAGCGTGCTACAGGGACACTGCTACATCAATGTTCATAGCAGCACAATTCACAATAGCAAGACGGTGGAACCAACCTAGATGCACTTCAATAGATGAATGGATAAAAAAAATGTGGCATTTATACACAATGGAGTATTACTCTGCATTAAAAAATGACAAAATCATGGAATTTGCAAGGAAATGGATGGCACTAGAGCAGATTATGCTAAGTTAAACTAGCCAATCCCAAAAAAACAAATGCCAAATGTCTTCTTTGATATAAAGAGAGTAACTAAGAACAGAGAAGGGATGAAGAGGATGAGAAGACGATTAACATTAAAACAAGGATGAGAGGTGGGAAGGAAAGGGAGAGAGAAGAGAAATTGCATGGAAATGGAAGGAGACCCTCAGGGTTATACAAAATCACATACAAGAGGAAGTGAGAAGAAAGGGAAAAATAATACAAGGGAGAGAAATTTATTACAGTAGAGAGGGTAGAGAGAGAAGAGGAGAGGAGAGGGGAGGGGAGGGGGATAGTAGAGGATAGGAAAGGCAGCAGAATACAACAGACACTAGTATGGCAATATGTGAATCAATGGATGTGTAAGTGATGTGATTCTGCAATCTGTATATGGGGTAAAAATGGGAGTTCATAACGCACTTGAATCAAAGTGAGAAATATGATATATCAAGAACTATGTAATGTTTTAAAAAAGCATAAATAAAAATTTAAAAAAAGGAAACTAACTTTGGTGAATGATGCACGTGAATCCTAATATTTCTACAGTAACTGATCCAGTTTAATATCAATGCAAGTAGATTCCTTTGGTACATGATGTGTATTTTGACGTTTATTTTTATTCAACACGGGTACATTACAATTTCATCAGTTTATGCACATTAAAGGATATATATTTCGTCCACAATTTAGCAAATTTATAGGCATTTGTTTCATTTTCAATCACTTCCTGCTTCAGAACTCATGTCTTCCTCCATATTTCTTGACTGGTAATTTTATGAGACTTCTTTCCAAATACATTATTTTCAATTTCCATAATCATTTTGAAGCAAAACTCACACACACTTCATGATAAACAATAACCCTAAGATGACAATTAGATATATAACTGGTTGGAATGAATGATTGTATGTCAATATATGATATCTTATATATTTTCAGATATCAATTCAATCCATTATTTAAAGTGGAACCAGTTATATTATTTATTCAGAGTATGTTCTATTCATGCATTATCTCTATATTCATAGACACAGGGTACACCACTTTGTACCCCCAATACTAATTTATATGTCTTCAAATATTGCTCACAGAAATGGTGAAAGAAATTCTCATGTCACATGATCTACATATATATTTTATCACAATAATTTTCTGGGCACAAAATACAAAGGTCACACTTATGATTGTACCAAATCCTAAATGAAAATTGAACATGGATTACTAAAAACATCCATGTCCAGGTAGCCTAATGCTTTCAAATGTCATTTCTATTGGTGACTACATATTTGTTTCTTCCTAAGATTATGTATTCAATAACAATCCTGTTGAAAATGTCTAAACCTATCACTCACTTTATAATTGCCTGATTTTGTAATGTCTCTATTGATATTTTCTTTTCTATATTTTCCCCAGTTCATCATTGTGACTGACTCTTCGCATATGCTGACATTTACATTCACTCTATAAATGAAACCCTATTGCTAAAGAACATTTGATCCAAATTTTATACTCACTCTTTTTCCTAAACTTACGACTGTCTTCCTAATCCTACCGACTATCTCAATTTGAGTGGATGTTCTCTTCTACAATCAATCATCCAAGGTACAAGGTCCTATGCCTTTGATTATCAATTTATCTGAGACAAACGTGCAGAACACAATTAAAAGCTAAGAATCCCAATCAAGGGCCTAATGCCCTTCTGGGCTACAAATCTTACCTAGATTTCTGTTTTCATACTTATATTTCACTTCTAAAGTCTTATAAATATCGCAGGTTCCCAATACCATTATTCATCAAGCAGAATGATTCCTAACCCAAATCGAACATGTTTTTAACCCTAACCATACACTGTTCCCTCAATCTAACTTTACAGAAGAGCATGGACAGAGTTTGTCTTGCATTTCATCAATGTATGGGATCTTCCACCTTCTGAGAACCTCAAAGGTCCTTGCAGATTTGATCCTTGGAGACGATGTAGGCAGCTATGAAGGACCTGAGAGACCAAAAGTCATCTTCTATGGCAAACAACCTGGTCAGGATGAAGGGGTGTGTCTGAGTAAGCCTCTCTTTTCTTAATGTCGAGAAGATGGACCAAACCAGGCCTATGTGGAGAGCTGTTCCCGCAAACTGGTGCAGCCAATTTGGAAAGCAGTATGGAGATTCTTGGGAAAGCTGGGAATGGAACCACAATTTGACCCAGCTATTGCCCTTTTCGGACTATTCCCTGAAGACCATAAAAGAGTAAACCTCAGGGATACTGCTGTTGTTCATAGCAGTACAATTCACAATTGCTACACTGTGGACCCAACCCCGATGCCCTCTAATAGATGAATGGATAACAAAAATGTGGCATTTATACACCATGGAGTATTATGCAGCACTAAAATATGACAAAATCATGGAATTTTCAGGGAAATGGATGGTACTAGAGCAGATAATGCTTAGTGAAGCTAGCCAATCCCTAAAAAACAAATACCAAATGTCTTCTTGGATATAATGAGAGCAACTAAGAACAGAACAGGGAGGAAGAGCAGGAAGAAAAGATTAACATTAAACAGAGACATGAGGTGGGAAGGAAACGAAGAGAAAAGGGAAATTGCATGATAATGGAGGGAGACCCTCATTGTTACACAAAATTACATATAAGAGGTTGTGAGGGGAATGGGAAAATAAACAAGGAGAGAAAAGAATTACAGTATATGGGGTAGAGAGAGAAGATGGGAGGGGAAGGGAGGGGGGATAGTAGAGTATAGGAAAGGTAGCAGAATTCAACAGTAACTAATAGGGCATTATGTAAAAATGTGAATGTGTAACCAATGTGATTCTGCAATCTATAATTGGGGTAAAAATGTGAGTTCATAACCCACTTGAATCCAATGTATGAAATATGCTATGTCAAGAGCTATGTAATGTTTTGAGCAACCAAAAAACCGAAAAAGAAAGTAGCAATATATATTCCAATCGAAATTCATCATGAAATATATAAAATCCACAGATGCAAAAATATTCATTTTACTGAACATGGATTCATGTATAATGTTATTCAACTAGGAAGCTCACCCATAGGTTGAATTTTCAGTTCCAACAGCGTTTAGGAGGAGTGATCTCTTCTCACAATTTTTATCTGCCAATTCAGCTACCTCACAAGTATGTACGTGTTATACCCAGTAGGACTGTATATGTGCATATAAAAATACATGTGCTGAATAGGCTACAGAGAAAGGGAGACAGGATTCCCATATATGTTAACTTTAAAAACACATGTTTAATTATTTCAACAAAAAATTGACTAGATTTATAACTCCTATACTATATAATGCAAAAGGCAATTCCAACTACACACCATGCCTCCTCTCAACGGCTTGTATTTCTATTCTGTTTGGGTTATTTTTTACCATCATATTAGGATTATTAGTAAGAGTCTGGTATGGTATGGGTTAGTGTCAGGAATTCAGTATTTCAAATGGAAAATTGGAAAATGAAATCAATGTGTATGTAAATATGTGCTACACAAAAATCTTCCCACTCACATCCAGAACAATGCCTTGACATTACCTTCGCCCCAAGTTAGACACAATTAGAGTAGAAAAGTGTGAAAATCTGTGAATACATATCTGGAATGGAAAATGCTCGGGAGTTCACATACTTGGAGGTGGTAGAGGAGTTTCCAAAAGTAAGGGACAGTGTAAACACTCCACAAACATGGAGCTCTGAGAGCCTAAAAACTATTTGAAAAACTGCCTCTGAGTTTGGGCACTTGAAATATATGTTGTTGTCAGGAGATTTGGCTTCCTTTGTAGTGAGACCATAAAAGCTGGGTCTGCATCTATGTGACCTGAAGGACATGGTTTCTTATTTTCCAATGAACATGAGGCAGCAGTGCTAAATCCTCTCTTTGTAGTTAAACTGTGGTCACTGTGGGCTAAGTGTCTCCCTGTGTGGACTGTTAAGCCATTTGGTCATCCTCCACTTTTTGTGGTATTTTTGCTGCTGCACTGGGAGTTTGGTATTTGCTTCACAAAATGCAAGGAGCTAACTGGGACACAGTGCTGGAGGGAGTTCTGTCACGTGTGGTGGATGAGGGTCTGCAGGAGAATACACCAACAAGGCTTCTTTCCCACATAAATTGCACCAATAACCATAGCAACCTGATTCTGAACATTTCCCAGAAAGCTTTCCATATAACAAGATGCCTTTACATATAAGGGTCTGCGGGCTGCACCATGTCAGTCACAAGCCATTTGGAAGCCAATGGCAGATCCACATGGCCCCACCATGATGTTTTATCACACACCTGCCCACCCCTGCTCTAGGCCCACTACTCGGCATGCCCCAAATTACTGGCATCTCTGTTCTACACCATTTTCATGAAACCCAGTCAAACAAGGCAATGTCAGGTATACTCATGATCAGCAACAGGAAATCCAAAGTTTCTCCAGTGCCACCTGGTCATGGGAATTTCCAAAATTTCATGGTATTTATCTAGCCATTTTTCAAGGATGAAGTTGGAGGCACTGTGGGTTTTAGTTCATTCAGGAACCATTAAGTTTTGAGAAAGCTCATTTCAATGAAAGCTCTGGAGAACTCCCACAGGCAAGGCTTCCCAAAGAGTGACCAAAATGCCACATGAAGCCAGGCCAATTGAGATCTACAATGTGAGGTCCATGTGTGTTTTAACTCTCAACTATGGCTGCCAAGTCTTTCAAAATAAAATCATGTGATATGCTAGCTGAGATTCCCAGTGGTCTGTGGAAAGCCACCCTGGGCCTAGATCTCAGTTTCCAAGGGCGACTCTCATGAATGACCTTTTAAAATCCCAACACATTTCATGGAAATACTTCTCTGAGTTTAGTTCCAGAACTCAGTCTCTAAGGAGAATCACACCAGAGTTTGTTCCCAGGTGAACCCAGTCATCCATTCCAACCGCCACAAAAATAACCACAATTAAATCCAAAACACTCCCACATGGCCGTCATCTTCTTCCATATAGACACTCATCATTATGTCTTGCTGAAGGTTACTATGAGGGTCACAGCCCAAGAAAGTGTCCAAAATAAGCTCAATTGCCCCTCATTTGCTTAAAATCACGGTGGCCTTGGCACTTTTCCTGTGAATCAGGAGTGATGAAATATTCCTGCTGTTAAAGTGTTCCACTTCTCCAATTTGAGTCCTACGTGCTGTCAGGTATATATTCTTTTTTTCTGATTTGGAGTCATGAGAAAACCGAAGCACCTATGGGCTAGCCTCTTCAGGGATTTGAAGAACTCATTTGACCCAAATGATTCCTATTCTCACTTGATGAAGGTCAGGAACCTAACACAAGAAGGCAAAAAAATTCATCCACAATGACTTCTCTTTTGGCCATTTTTGGTTTGGAAAAACATGGGATCTTTCTTTAGATTCATCAGGTGCTGAGAATCTAAGCCACAACCTCACACAAGGACAAGAGGCTGATTCAGACACATCCTATTCCAAAGCAATTAAGCAAAGAGCCACAGGTGATGCTCATTCTTTTCCATATGAAAACAGTTTTCATCAGGCTTCACAAATGTGTGGCCTGAGGCAATGACCTTCCTGAAATTTAGGTTAATAGAAACCTAAGTAAGCAAATGGCCCAAAGCAGGGTTTCTCCACTGAGAATTTACTGGTCACACTGATATCTGAGTTTTCTGAGATGCTCCCATTCCTTCAGCTATCCAGTACATGGCCATGTCACAGAGCCTTCTGGTGATACATGAGCCTATTCTGGAGAGTGGCCAGAATTCATGAAGAAAACAGGAACTTAGGGAGATAGTAGGTTTTGCCCATCCATAAGGCAAGCTGCAGTCCATTCATCAAATGGGCAAGATGAATGCTGGGAAGCTTTCTACTAGTGACAACACATCCATTAATGCATTCTCTTTTCTAATGTCTGCAACTACGGATACAGTGGGATACACAGATATAGAAACACTCACCATGTCAAAAGACTTTCTAGAAACAGTCCACTCCAAACCAAACAAACCGCCTTTCCTACCTATTCTCAGAACATGAGAAAACACCACAAACTCACACCCACAACAGCAAAGGCACCTCCTTCCCCCAAGTAGGTCTGTGACGATCCGGAGTGTCTTCTGACTGGTGGACCATATAATGTTCCCCCGAAATGGCCTGTCCTGTCTCAGATTTGGTCTCCTTGGCCAACTCTGTAAAGTTGTCAGGTGCCAGCGGTGAGCCACTACCTGCTTTCTCAGGATAGGCCTCTCTTCAGAGCTCTGCTGGCATTTGTCCATCCTCACATCAGTAGGTACCAAGAAAGACTGACTCTGTCCTTGGGAAAAGCAAACAAGTTAGCCCACTGGCACTTGGACTGGGACTGGCTCTGGGTGCTTGGCTTCCTGGATCCCAAGTTCAGAGAATTCTATCACCAAGGAAGTGAGGTAAGGTCACTTCCTTCAGGAACTGAATGAGGTCACTGCTTTGGTAACCACTTTGTCCTAACAGTTGCATCCAAGGTTCCCATGAGATGGCGGCTGCCCCTACATACTGTAACATATTCAGAAGTTACAATTGTATATCAACCATAGGAACTTGGGAACTGCTATGCACACAGGCCTGGTTTGGTCTATCTTCTCTACAATAAAAAGAGAGAGGCTGATTCAGACACATCAATTCATCCTGAAAAGGTTGTTTGCCATGGAAGATGACTATTGCTCCCTCAGGTCCTACACAGCTGCCTACATCTCCAAGGATCATTTCTCCATGGATCTTTGAGGTTCTCATCAGGTGGAAGGTCACCTATATTCCTATATTGTAAGACCAACTCTCTCCCAGCTTTTCGGTATGTTATATTAAGGGTAGAGTTTATGGTTATGTGTAATAACAGCTTTGATTTGGGTTAGGAATCATTCTGCGGAATGAATAATGTTATTGGCAACCTGCGGTATTTACAAGAGTATATAGGTAACATCTAAGTATGAAATCAAAAATTTACGTAAGATTTGAAACCCAGAAAGGCATTGGGCCCTTTAGTGGGATACTTAGCTTTGAATTATATGCTGCACATTTGTCTCAGATAAATCAATATACAAAGGCATAGGACCTTGTACCTTGGATGATTGAATGTTGAAGAGAACATCCAGTCAAAAAGAGATAGTCAGTAGAATTAAGAACGTAGTCGATAGGCTTAGAAAGAAGAGTGAGTATAGGATTTGGAACAAAAGTTCTTTAGCAATAGGGTTTTGGGTAGAGAGTGAATGTAAATGTGAGCACATGTGAAGAGTCAGTCAAAATGACGAACTGGGAATAACATGTAGGAAAGCAGATATCAATAGAGACATTAGGAAATCAAGCAAAGTATAAAGAGAGTGATAGGATTAGACATTTTCAACAGGCTTGAGGTTGAATATATAATCTTAAGAAGAAACAAATATGTAGTCATCAATTGGATTGACATTTGAGAGCATTAGGCAACCTGGACATGGATGTATTTAGTAATCCATGTTCACTTTCCATTTAGGCTTTGGTACAATCATAAGTGTGACCTTTGCTTTTTGTGTCCAGAATATTCTGTGATATAATGTATATGTGGATCAGGTGTCATGAGTATTTCTTCCACCATTTCTAGGAGCAATATTTTGAAGACGTATAAATTAGTATGGGGGTAGAAATAGGTGTACCTTGTATTTATGAATATAGAGTTAATGCATGAATAGACCATACTGTGAATAAATAGTATAACTGTATCCACTTTAAATAATTGATTGAAGTGATATCTGAAAATACATAAGAAATGTTATATTGATATAATATCATTCATTCCAACCAGTTATATATCTAATGTTCATCTTAGGGTTATGGTTTATCATGAAGGGTGTTTGAGTTTTGTTTCAAAAGTGATTATGGAAATCAAAAGTAATGTGTTTGGAAAGAAGTCTCATGAAAAGATCAGTCAAGAAACATAGAGAAATACATGAGTTCTGGAGAAGGAAGTGATTGAAAGTGAAACAAAGGCCTATAAATTTGCTAAATAGTGGATGAAATATATATCCTATGATGTGCATAAACTGAAGAAATAGTAATGTACCAGTGTTGAATAAAAATGAACGTCAAAATACACATCATGTCCCATAGGAATCTAGTTGCATTGATGTTAAACTAGGTCAGTTACTGCAGAAATATTAGAATTTGTATGCACCTTTCACTGAAGTTAGTTTTCAGTACTAGGAAACAAATATGTATTTCAGGTTGATGAATATTTCTGAGAATAATCTTGTAAAAAGTTGATTATTAATCCACATACATGAACATGAATGAATTTGGGGAGTGTATATAATACTCATAAATTTCATATTTTGAAAAATCTGGAGAGTGTGTGTGTGTGTGTGTATATATATATATATATATATATATATATATATATATATATATATACACACACAAAGACAGATATTAAAAAGTAGCAATATATATGTCAATCGAAATTCACCATGAAATTTATATCATTCACAGATCCAAAAACATTCATTTTACTGAACATGGATTTATGTATAATGTTGTTCAACTAGGAAGCTCACCCATAGCTTGAATTTTCAGTTCCAAAAGCGTTTAGGAGGAGTGATTACTTCTCACCATTTGTATCTGCCAAGTCAGGCACCTCACAAAGATATACGCGTGTTATCAGGTAGGATTCTATATGTGCATATAAAAATACATGTGCTGAATAGGCTACAGAGAAAGCGAGAGAGCAATTCACATATTTATTAACTTTAAAAACACATGGAGAACTATTTCAATTAAAAGTTGACTAGATTTATAACACCTACCCATTATCTTGCAAAAGGCAAGTCCAATATACACCATGCCTCCTCTGAACTGCTTGTATTTCAATTCTGTTTGGGTTATTTTTCTCCATCATATTAGTATTAGTAGTTAGAGTCTAGTAGGGTATGGGTTATTGTCAGGGATAAAGTATTTTGAATGGAAAATTGGAAAATGAATCCAATGTGTATGCAAATATGGGGTATTCAATAATCTTCCCACTCTCATCCAGAACAATGCCTTGACATTACCTTTGCCCCAAGGAAGACACAATTAGAGGACAAGAGTTAGAAATTCTGTGAATACATTTATGGAATGGAAAATGCTCAGGAGTTCACAACCTTGGAGGTGGTAGAGGAGTTTCCAAAAGTAAGGAACAGGGGTGATCACCCAACCTGATCTTTCGTTAATATTGGGAGCCATCTTGCCACAAAGCCATGGAAAGATAATTTTTGCTTTACTATAAATTACTGCAAATTCTGAACCTGCTTGGAATGCCTGCCCATGCCTTGAACTCACCCATGCCTAGAGTTCTGACCATATCGCAGCCCTCTCTGAAACTTTAGTGACACCTCATAAATATTGGCCTTCCCTGGCCAGACAACGACCCTCTCTGAGGCTCTAATGGTCTTCAAAATTTCTGATGCTGGGGCAGCGAAAAAAAATGTGAACTACAATTAGTGTGATGCTTGTCAAAGTTCTGTTTTCTGAAACTTCCTTTTTGTGTAACTTTTTGGGCTATAAAGCTGGGGTGTAGGAAAGGTGGGGACGCTGTCTTTTTTCCACCGTTTTGAGAAGGAGAGTCAGCCTGGCTGGTTGAACTAATAAGCTTGCCTTAATTTGATTTTAATTGGGGTCAGTGGTTTTTTCTTGAGTCCTGGTCTAACATTTTGGAGTTCCTCAGCGAGATGACCCAACCAGATCACAAGACCAGACTGCTGGAAATTATGAAGCTGGCCTTTCCTCCAGGACTCAGATCTGGAAAGCCAAGTTCCAAGGCCTTGGAGTGAGCCTTTGGTCCGGGGAGCACTGCACTGAACCATCACACTAAAACTATTAGCAAGCACCTGGTGGAGGAAGCCTCCATAGGTAAGTGGTGCCATTATAACATCTGATATCCGGTTAAGTGAGATGTCTTCTGATGACAGAGAGGTGGCCTGGGGAAGCTCACATATACTCCTGTCCTGGACAGTAACAAGAATTGTCCTGTCCTCTGTTCTGTTCTGTAGGGAATTTCTCTGAAAGAGTAGAAAGGTGCATCCATTCACGCAGGAGCTCCTACCTCGGAGCTTCAGCAAGACGTTGCATTGCTCCTCTGTTTTTCTGTATCTTCGCCAGGTTTGTGTTTCTTTGTGTTTTGTTCTGTGTTTTATATGTTTTTGTTTGTTTGTTTTTGTGCATCTTGTTGTGTGATTGCTGTGGTTAAAAACTTAAGGATATTGGATGTAAAAATGGATAATAAAGCAAGTAAGCCTGACACCCCTTTGGACTGTGCTCTAAGGAACTGTGATGAAGTTTACACCCCTTTGTTAAGCAGGATAAGAGAAGCCCCTAGCTGGCTCCCTGGAGCCCACCCACTGCACAGGGCAATGCCTGCTGGTGACCTAAAAACAGAGTATCTCCCAGGTTAACAATGGAAACTTTTTTAAAACCCCTTGTCGCTCCAGATCAAGAGAGTCACAACTTTTGGGCAGAGTTCCCTGTGTTTATGCTTTGTTAGCAAAGCAGTAAACCTCCCTTTTTATTTTTCTCAAACCCTGTCCTCATTATTAAATAGGTATTAATTCGCTTCAAGGTCAGGAACCAAACTTTAAGTTACAAATTTTGATAAACACCCCCCCAACGCCCAGGAACTTTTTGAAAGCTGACTACTGAAATGTTAGGAGATGGAGCGTGCTTGGGGTGGAACCAAACCAGAGGAGCTAATCCTGTAAGTAAAAGGAGGGACTGAGGGACTCCCAGCAGCTGCCAAAGCCCTGTTGCTTCAGGGAATTCCCTCTTTACTTCCCTGCACTGTAAAAATTATGCCACCCCTGTCTTCTTAAAAAACAGAAAAAGTAAAAGGGACACTAAATGCAGTAAAGTCACCATGGAAACACTTGATATTACATTTCAGGTTGCCACTCTGTGAAAACATCTGATCCTCTTGTGGGGACATCTATCGTGCCACTGGTGTAGGAGATTTTTCTCTTATCTGCTCTGTTTTTAAGGATTCTGTCTGTCAGCCATAGTCTGGAGCTCCTTTCTGTCTGTCTTGTGTCTTTGTTTCTGGCCCTTTAAGACATGTGGAATAATGTGCTGATATTATAAATTGTTTTTTGGGAATGATCTTAGCTCAATGTGTGTTTTAATGATGATGTTTTATTGTAACAATCTGGTATCTGAATGGATTTTGAAGCATTGCTCAATCTTGCAGTTAAAAGTCGGGTTTAGGGAATTGTTTAGTTTATGATTTCAGATAATTCATGCCAGATAGCTTAAATTCTTATGATGGAAAACTAAAGAACTCTACTTCCAAGTTGGCAAGTAACTTCCCAAACATTCAGTTTTGTTTTTCACTAATTTTGAATTGGGTAGACTGGGAAAATGTCACAGTGTGTACCAGTGCATTCATTTGGACAAGGATAGTAAATCATAGTAAGGTATCTGTTGACAAAACAAGATGTAAAGATATAAAATTTTGTGAATTTTATCTTAAAATTGTATCAAATTTCAACATCTGAATCTGAAAATTATGGTTAAAATGCCTTAGGCCTGAGGTGTCTGCTCAGAATAGCAGTTTTTTCCTCCTCCTTCCAGACCTCAGCCAGGACTTATGTTGAAATTCAAATGAAAGAAGCCTGCAAGCTCAGTAGGAGACTGATCTGAGGCCTAAGGGGGGAAAAAGTTGAATTGTATGGTATTTACTAATTACTGGCCAGTCATTTTTTCCAGGACTCTAATTTTTTTCCTTAGATTCTGTATTTTTTTTTGAGCTCATGATTTTGATCATACAGACCTAGGTTAATGTTTTTCTGATCATTTCTATCTTTGACCAACAGTGGAGTTTTTGAAACATTTCAGTGGAGATTTCACCTGCAAAAAGCTACAAGGCCTTTACTATTATTATGTGTGCACACATTTGTTATGTGTTGTATGTCTATATATACATATATCCGTATATCATATTGATGATATACAAATTAACATATATATGGAGCACTCATAAAAAAAGCACTCATAAAAACAAATTTTAAAAAGTGGATTCAAAGAACTTAAATTCACCTGATTTAATTGGTTCAATTTAAATTGGATAAACAGATAAAAATAAATGTCTTTAAATTTAAGCTTACAAGTTTTTCTAGGTGTTCAAAAATCTAATAAAATATTAATGCCGACAAAAGGTCTAATATGCCTTGGTTCTAGGACTTTTCCTTCAACAAAAAAATCGCTTACACTGTTCAATACATTTGTCTAATATTTTGAAAAATAAGTAATGTAAATTTGATATGGGATTACTCATTCAAGAGTACTTTTGTTAGATATCTGGTTGATTTACTAAGGTCTGTATAAGTTTGTCCTAAAGTCTGTATAAGATTGTAAAAATCAGTCATGTGTTAAAGAGACAAAAATTTCTTAAACATAAGTTTACCCATAACATTGTGTTTATTAAGTTTTATTTTTTCTAGAGCTAGCAACCATAAAAATTAAACAACTGACTAAATAAGAACTGTTATTTTAAAGCACTGTACTGCCATTTCTTTAAAAGCTAAACTTGGTTAATGTAGAAACATCAATGCAGTTGTGATGCTATTAATGTGCTTATATCTTCCAGGTATACAAGTCTGTAAGGTAGAAACTTTAAAACAGCATTACATCAAGCTGGTGTTCTGAAGTTGTATGGTAAAAAAATATATTGGGGATTTATTTACCTGAAATCAATAAGATATGTAAACTTTTATGTTACTTTTTACGTTGGGGAACAATTTATATGTATTTTTAAGTTAATGAGAGCCTAATCTATGTAAAGGTTAAAAAGTTTCAGCCTTTCTTTAATTAATGTTTTAAATGTTATATCATATGGTGTTAACTAATGTTCATGTGACCTCAAAAAATTTATGTAAACTTTGTAAAATGATATTTTCAAAACAAAGATTACCTTTCTCTCACCATGCACAAAAGTTAACTCAAAGTGGATCAAGGAACTTGAGATCAAATCAGAGACATGGCGTCTGATAGAAGAAAAAGTTGGCTATGATCTACATACTGTGGGGTCGGGCTCCAAATTCCTCAATAGGACACCCATAGCACAACAGTTAATAACTAGAATCAACAAATGGGACGTACTCAAACTAAAATTTTTTTTCTCAGCAAAAGAAACAATAAGAGAGGTAAATAGGGAGCCTACATCCTGGGAACAAATCTTTAGTCCTCACACTTCTGATAGAGCCCTAATATCCAGAATATACAAAGAACTAAAAAAATTAAACAATGAGATAACAAATAACCCAATCAACAAATGGGCCAAGGACCTGAACAGACACTTCTCAGAGGAGGACATACAATCAATCAACAAGTATATGAAAAAATGCTCACCATCTCTAGCAGTCAGAGAAATGCAAATCAAAACCACCCTAAGATACCATCTCACTCCAGTAAGATTGGCAGCCATTAGGAAGTCAAACAGCAACAAGTGCTGGCGAGGATGTGGGGAAAAGGGTACTCTTGTACATGGCTGGTGGGACTGCAAATTGGTGTGGCCAGTTTGGAAAGCAGTATGGAGATTTCTTGGAAAGCTCGGAATGGAACCACCATTTGATCCAGCTATTCCCCTACTCGGTCTATTCCCTAAAGACCTAAAAAGAGCACACTATAGGGACACTGCTACATCCATGTTCATAGCAGCATAATTCACAATAGCAAGACTGTGGAACCAACCTAGATGCCCTTCAATAGACGAATGGATAAAAAAATGTGGCATTTATACACAATGGAGTATTACTCTGCATTAAGAAAAGACAAAATCTTAGAATTTGGAGAAAAATGGATGGCATTAGTGCAGATTATGCTAAGTGAAGCTAGCCAATCCCTTAAAAACAAATGCCAAATATCTTCTTTGATATAAGGAGAGTAACTAAGAACAGAGTAGGGACAAAGAGCATGAGAAGAAGATTAACATTAAACAGGGATGAGAGGTGAAAGGGAAAGGGAGAGAGAAGAGAAATTGCATGTAAATGGAAGGAGACCCTCAGGGGTATAAAAAATTACATAGAAGAGGAAGTGAGGAAAAAGGTGGAAACATATAAGGGGGAGAAATGAATTACAGTAGAGGGGGTAGAGAGAGAAGAGGGGAGGGGAGGGGGGAGGGGGGATAGTAGAGGGTAGGAAAGGCAGCAGAATACAACAGACACCAGAATGGCAATATGTAAAACAATGGTTCTGCAACTGTTGTGATTCTGCAATCTCTATATGGGGTAAAAATGGGAGCTCATATCCCACTTGAATCAAAGTGTGAAATATGATATATCAAGAACTATGTAATGTTTTGTACAACCTACAATAAAAATTAATTAAAAAAAAGAAATACAAGGAGTTCAACTGGGACACAGTGCTGGAGTTAGTCCTGTCACTTGTGGTGGGTCAGGGTCTGCAGAAGAATGCACCAACCAGGCTTCTATCCCACATAACTAACCCCCTTGACCATAGCAACCGGATTCTGAACATTGCCCTGAAACATCCCCATATAACAAGATGCCTTTAATGGAGTGGTTTCAGACATATTAGTGATTCCTGTTTGCATCATGTCAGCCACAATTCATTTGGAAGTCAATGGCAGATACACATGGCCCGACCACAGATGTTTCATCACAAACCTGCACACAACAGCTCTGGACCCACTACTCAGCAGGCCCCAACATACTGGCATCTCTGTTCTAAACCATTTTCATGAAACCCAGTCAATCAAGGCACTCTCTGGTATACTCATGATCAGCAACAGGACATCCAAATATTCTCCAGTTGCAGGTGGTCATGGGAATTTCAAAAATTTCAGAGTATTTATCTAGCCATTTCCTATGATGAAGTTGGAGAAACTGTGGGTTTCAATTCATTAAGGAACCATTAAATTTTGAGGAAGCACATTTCAAGGAATACTCTGGAGAACTCTCACAGGCAAGGCTTCCCAAAGAGTGGAAAAAAGGTCACATGAAGCCAGGCCAATTGAGGTCTACAATGTGAGGTCCATGTGTGTTTTGACTCTCAACTATGGCTGCCAAGTTTTTCAGAATAAAATCATGTGATATCCTGCTGAGATTCCCAGTGTGCTGTGGAAAGCCACTCTGGGCTTAGATCTCAGTTTCCAAGGGCGACTCTCATGCGTGGCCTCGTTAAATTCCAACACAATTCATGGCAATACTTCTCTGACGTCAGTTCCATAACGCAGTCTCTAAGAGGAATCACACCAGAGTTCAAGCCCCGGTGGATTCAGCCATCTCTTACAACCACCACACAAATGACCACAATTAAAACTAAATCACTCCCACATGGCCCTCATCTTCTTCCACATAGACACTCATCATGAACTCTGGCTGGAGGTTTCCATGAAGGGCACAGACAAATACACTGTTCAAAATAAGCAGCCTTGCCCCTCATTTGCCTAAAGTCAGGGTGGCCTGGACACCCTTCCACTGAACCAAGAGTGATCAAATAGGCCTGCTCTATATCTGCTCCGCTTCTCAAATTTGAGGGCTAATGACTGTCTGGTATAGATTCTTTATGTGAATTGGTTTCATGAGAAAACCCAAGCACCTATCGGCTAGCCTATGCAAGGCTTTGAAGAACTGACTTGACCCAAAGATCCCTATTCTCACTTGATTTAGCTCAGGAAGCTTACAGAGGAAAGCGAGAGACTTCATCCACAATGACTGCTCTTTTGGCCATTTTGGTTTTGGATGCACACTTGGAAACTTTCTTTAGGTCCATCAGATGCTGAGAATCTAAGCCACTGCTGTCACACCGGGCCAAGTGGCTGATTCAGACTCATCCCTTTCCAAAGCAATTAAGCAAAGAGCCACAGGTGATGCCCATTCATTTCCATTTGAAACCTGTTTTCTTCAGGCTTCACCAAGGGGTGGCCTGAGGCAAAGACCTTCCTGACATTCAGGGTAATAGAAACATAAGTAAGCAAATGGCCCAAAGCAGGGTTTCTCCACTGAGACTTTACTGGTCACACTGATAACTGAGTTTTCTGAGATGCTCCCATTCCCTTCAACTATCCAGTACATGGCCATGTCACAGAGCTTGGAGGTGGTACATATCTTGGACACCAAACCATAAGGCTACTCTGGAGAGTGGCAAGTATTCAGGAGGAAAAGAGGAACTTAGGAAGATAGTAGGTGTTCCCCATCCATAAGGAAAGCCGCTCTACATTCTTAAATTGGGCAGGATGAATGCTGGGAAGCTTTCTACTAGACAGGACACAACCATTGATGCATTTGCTTTTCAAATGTCTACAACACGGATACAGTGGGATACACAGACATAGAAACACTCGTGTTGTCAAACGACTTTCTAGAAACTTTCCAGTCCAAACCTACAAACTGCCTTTCCTACCTATTCTCAGAGCATGAGATAAAACCACAAACTCACACCGACACCCACCACGGCACCTCCTTTCCCCAAGTATGTCTGTGACTATCCTGAGTGTCCTCTGACTGGTGGGCCATACTATGTTCCCCTGAAATGGCCTGTCTTGCCTCAGATCTGGTCTTCCTTGCCAACTCTTTGAAGTTGTCAGGAGCCATGGTTGAGCCACTACCTGCTTTCTCAGAAAAGTCCCTCTTCAGAGCTCTCCTGGAATTTGGCCATCATCACATAAGTAGGTACCAAGAAAGACTGATTCTGTCCTTGGTAAATCCAAACAATTGAGACCACTGGGACTAGGACTGGGACTTGCTCTTGGTGGCTGGCTTCAGAGAGTTCCATCACCAAGGAAGTGTGGTAGGTCACTTCCTTCAGCAACTGAATGAGGTCACTGCCTTGGAAAACCACTTTGTCCTAGCAGTTGCTTCCAATGGTCCCATGAGATGGAGGCTGCTCCTACTTCCTGTGACACTTTCACAAATTAGAATGGTATATCAACCATAGGCACCCAGGAAAAGCTCTGTATACAGGCCTGGTTTGGTCCATTTCATCTACATTAAGAAGAGAGAGGCTGATTCAGACACATTCCTTCATTCTGACCAGGTTGTTTGACAAGGAAGTTGACATGGAGTTGACTTTGGCTCTCTCAGGTCCTTCTTAGGTGAAAAGGTCGGTCAAAAGTCGGAGGAAAAGACCATCAAGAGACTGTCTCATGTCACAGCAAAGGGTTTATTGGGAGTCCAGCATGCTGGGGCTCAGAGCTAACTTCAGAGGAGCAAAGAACAAAGAGCCCCAAGAACAACTTGAGCAGAGTTTATATACATTCTTTAGAGAGGGCAGGGACTTTACATACATCATATCCTCTTTTAGGAAATCAACACATAGCACGGGAAAATCAAATAACAACTCTAAAACATGATTAGTACATTCATTGGCGGGAAGAGTTCGGGTAGGGGGTGATTGGTTAGGCCTGAAAAGGGGTATACGTTTAAACTGATTGGTTGAATCCCTGAGATGTATATGTGGTGAGCTGCATGGTTTCTGGAAAGGGGTTGTTAAGTAACTAGGTGGTCAGGGAAGATTTCAACACACATCTAATTGGCAGTTCCGGGAATTGTCTTAACTGCCACAGGAATTTCAGGTTCTGAGTGCAGCTTGGAAACTTTAAAAAACCTGGTTCTATGTTTCAATTTCAATTTCTTTTATTCGTTCATTTCCCACTCCTTTTTCTTACTACTTTTAATCTTAAACGTAATAAATCATAATTATTGCGGGGTCTCACATTCTATTTCTGCCAGTGGACCGTATTTCTGTCTGATTACAATGAGTTTTTCCTGCGAATTTGAGCCTGGAGAAAGGAAACTATGTGGTTAAGCAAACAAGGTCCTACAGTTAGCAACACCATAAGGATGATCAAGGGTCCAGCTAAGTCTGATAGGAGTGTAGTTAACCAGGGGGACTGGGTAAACCATAACTCAAACCACCCTAGTTGAATCTCCCTATCTTTCTGGTGCTCTTCAAGGCATTTTCTCAATTTACTCATGGATTCTTTTACAACTCCAGTATGGTCAGCATAAAAACAACATTTTTCTCTCAGTGCAGCACAGAGGCCCCCCTCACTCATGAAGAGGAGGTCTAATCCTCGCCTGTTCTTTAAAACAACTTCAGAGAGAGAAGTTAAGGATTCCTGCAAAGCTGTGATGGTGGTCTCTAATGTCTTCAAGTCTTTATCTATTGCTGTTTCTAATCGGGCCAATTGTTGTGACCCACATATAGTAGCAGCTGTTCCCATACCCACTCCTGCAGCAGCTCCTATCCCCAATAGGATGGCAGGAGTAAGGGACACTGGCTCCCCGCAAAATCGGGTTGTTTCTCCCCCTAGTAGACCTTCAAATGATTCTACATCATAATAGAGCACCCTGGGGAGTATCTGCACCATTACACAATAATTTACAGAGATGTCAAATACCTGGGCTGAAATGCAAGGAGTTCTGACTGTTTGGAGTTCAGTACAATAAAGGTTCCTTTAATTAGTTCCCAGGGGGAGGAGTCAGCTGTACTCTGGACTGGGGAAGTAGGCAAAGACGGAAACCAGGAAGTATGAGATGGTAGAGGGGTTCTGGTAGATCTAGCCATGGGAGGTTTAGGAGGCTTAATTCCTGGGTTGAGGGGATTGGGCTCTATTGCTGTGATATTTTCTTCCTTTTTCAGCCGGATGGTGAACCAGTGACCAAAGTCATAATGAGGGCCATATATATAGAATCGCATTCCCCACGTATTTTCCATAGGCCATGCTGTTCCGAGGTAGCCCCTTCCTTTGGAATTGAAAGTTAAAATGAGGGGGTAACATAGACTATTCTTTCCACAGTGAGTTTTTGACACCACTTGGCTAGCAGCACATTTCTTGGGATCAATCAAGGTGTCATTTCTTTCTTCCTGAATCGTACTGTCGGGGGAGTTTGGGTTCCACCATGCAGCTCCCTTTTGTTCACAACCCCAAGATCTACAATAAAAGTCACTGGGTCCTGTACAGGTTTGGGCCTGTTTGCGGCTTCGGAAATCAGCTGGGCACACATAAAAATCAAGATTGGCTAGTTTACACCTGAGCTGCGGAAGATGATATCCATAATTCATGGGGTAAGGTGGTCTATGTTGCCCTGGTTTGGGGTTGAGTGGGATCTCTGTGGGGGTCCTCTATGTCAGGGAGATCCCAGTCAGACAGGCCTATGGCAATCTGACAAATATCCGGGTGGAGAGATGGCCACCAAGTCCATATGGTGGCTGTATGTGAAATAGACCACACTACTTGCCCAGTAGGATTTATAACTTGCCATTGTTGCTGAACAAGCTGATGGGGATTAGGACTGCTGGTGGTCAGGGGAAGAATCCATAGCCCTACCCACATGACAGACACACAACTTGAGACGGTTACCAGTCTGTTCCAGTTTCCAGCCAGAGTCTGGACAGGGCGCAGGCTTGAGATGGGAGGCATGGATCCAGGACGTGATCCCATCCACTTTCACCACTGTGGTTGTTATAAGCAGCACCTGGTATGGTCCTTTCCAGCGGGGTTCCAGGGATGACACCTAATGCCATCTCATGTAGATGAAGTCTCCCACTTGATATCGATGTGGGGTTCCCTCATCTCCAGGCTGATAAGCAGTGGCCAACTGTTTCCACAGGTATCGCTGGGTGCTGGGTTTGTTCAAGGGCTTTAAGTCTGTCAAGAAAGAGTGTGTGAAAGGAATCATTAAGTCTCAGAGTTGGGGTTAGGTCCCTTACTGGAGGAGGGGGACCATAGAGAATTTCATAAGGGGTGAGTTTACACAAAGAGGCAGAGGGCGTTTTTCTTGCACGAAACAGTGCTTAAGGTAGGAGCAGAGTTCAATTTTTTATGCCGGTCTCCAAGCTTTTTTCGTTAAGGTCTCTTTGATGGTTCTATTCATCCTTTCTACCTGTCCTGAGCTCTGGGTCTATAAGCACAATTTAACTTTCAATTAATCCCCAGGGTCCTGGCGAATCCATGACTTACCTGGGCCACGAATGCCAGTCCATTATCAGACCCTATTACCTTAGGCAGGCTGAACCTTGGAAAAATGTCTTATAGAATCTTTTTGACCACCCTCTGAGCCTTCTGTTTCTTCATGGGGAAGGCTTCAAACCATATTGAAAAAGTATCTACAAAGACTAGAAGATATTTAAGTCTGTACCTTGCTGGCTTAATTTCAGTAAAGTCCACTTCCCAGAATTGTCCTGTTCTGGTTCCTCGTAAGTGCTTTCCTGCAGGAAGCTTGGATGGGTAAGCATTAACTAACTGGCAGACTTGACAAGCTCTAGTCACCTGCTCAGCTATTTCTTTCCTCTGTGAGTCAGTCAATAATAAGTCCTTTCTCCGGTCCTTTAGAAGTGCCTATAACTTTTTTCAGCCTAAGTGGGTGAGTTGGTGTACGTCTTTGACATAAAGGTGGGCTTTTTGAAATAGTAAACTTGGCTCTGAAGGGTCCCAGAGTCCTGTATCTGTCTCCTCAGATGATAAGTTGCCTGAATGCTCCAGTGCGGCCAAATCTCCTGATTGTTGTTCCCCCCGGTGTGGAAAAAGTTACCAGAGTCACTACATTTAGGGCTGCCAATTAAGCTTCCTCATCTGCCCTTCTGTTTCCAACCGCCATGGGGTCGTTTCCCTTCTGGTGCCCTGGACAGTGCACTATACCTAGTTCCTTAGTGCTCTGCACTGCTGAGAGAAGGTGGAGGATCTCATCTTTGTTCTTTATTTCTTTCCCAGCAGAGGTTAATAGCCCCCTTTGCTGGTAAATAGCCCTGTGCACATTAGCATTGGCAAATGGATAGCGGCTATCAGTGTATATGGTGGCCCTTTTGCCTGTTGCTAGTTCCAATGCTTTCGGAAGGGCAATCAGTTCTGCCTTTTGGATTGATGTCTTTTCTGGGAGACCAGAGGATCAGATGACATTAGTTTTGCTAACTATTGCTGCTCCACCCCGCCGCTTACCATCTTGGAGGAAGCTGCTCTCGTCTGTAAACCATACGACTTCTGGGTGAGGCAGTGGCTGGATCTTTCAAGTCTCATCCTATACTGGTTTCCTCTGCCAGTATGTGTTGACACTCATGAGTGATGTGTTCTGAATATTCTTCTGGCAGCAGTGTACCCAGGTTGAGTGGAGCAGGGGGTCCCAGAGTTATTCTGTCTTTGCTAATCCAGAGGCTCTGGTAGTGGTTTATTCTGGAGTTTGATAGCCACCTCTCTGGAGGCTGACAGATGATGCTCTCCAGGGCATGGGAGGCTATAATGGTTAGCTTCTGTCCCAACGTTCATTAATGAACATCTTTTTTTAGAAGGGCTGCCACTGCTATCGCTCTTAAGCAATTTGGCCACCCGCTAGCCACTGGGTCCAATTTTTTTGATAAGAATGCTACCGGCCATTTTCAAGGTCCCAAAGTCTGAGTGAACACTCCCAGTTCTATTCCTTTCGTTTTCTCAATGTAGAGAGTGAAGGGTTTTTCTACTTCTGAGAGTGCTAAAGCTGGAGCAGATAGCAGTGCCTTTTTTTGACATTATCAAAAGCTTTTTGGTGCTCAGGGGTCCATTTGAAATGGGCATCCCCATTTATAAGCGGGTATAAAGGTGCAGCCAGAGATGCGAACCCAGGAATCCATAACCTGCAAAAGCCGGCAGTCCCAAGAAACTCTCTGAATAGTCTCTTATTAGATGTGGGCGGTATCTGCACAACGGTTTGTTTTCTGGGCTCACTGAGCCATCTTTTGCCACCCCTAAGAGAATAACCCTGGAAGATTACTTCTTGCTGACAAATTTGGTCCTTTTTGCAGAAGCCCTATATCCAAGCCGAACAAGCTCGGATAATAGTGCTTGGGTCCCAGACTCATAGTTCTTCTTGGTGTTGGCTGCCAGTAGCAGATCATCCACATATTGGAGTAGGGTGACTTCGGGGTGTGCAGTTCTGAGGCCTGTGGAGGGCTTCATCAAAGAGAGTGGGGGAGTTTTTGAACCCCTGTGAGAGTCTAGTACAGGTTAGTTGGCCATATGTTAAAGTTTCTGGGTCTATCCACTCGAAAGCAAACAGAAACTGATTGTCCTTATGTAGGGGCAAGAAGAAGTAAGCATCTTTTAAGTCCAGCACAGTGTACCATTCCCGCTCCAGATTCAGAGTGCTAAGCAAATTATATGGATTGGGTATTGTTGGGTGAATGTCCTGCACTCTGTTGTTTATCTCTCTTAGGTCTTGAACAGGACAGTAGTCCCTAGTTCCTGCCTTTCTTACTGGTAGCAGGGGGGTATTCCAGGCTGATTGACAGGGCCTTAGGACCCCAAGGGCCAATTATTTCTGAATATGGGGACTTATCCCATCTTTAGCTTCTTTGCTTAGAGGATATTGTTTAACACTGATTGGAGAGGCAGAGGCTTTTAATTCTAGTTCTATTGGAGGTAGTTTTATTGCTAGACCTAACCCAGCAGTTTCTGCCCAGGCATTCGGATAATCTTTTATCCATTTCTGTGGTAGTTTGCCTCTTTGATCAGTCCTAGGGAGCGCGAAGAGTTGATTTTCATCTTCAACGGACATAGTCAATGCTGTGACTATGGGAGGTTTCACTGAAGGCTTTAGAACATCCACTTCGGGAACATCAGGGTTAAAAGTTATTCTAGTCCCGAGTTTGGTAAGCAGATCCCTGTGCATCAATGGGGCTGGGCACTCTGGGATTACTAGGAAAGAGTGTTGGACTTTTCCTTTTCCTACATCCATAATCCTCTTAGTTGTCCAAGCCCGATATGTACTGCCATTATCCCCTTGAACTAGGGACCATTTATTTGATAGCAGCCCAGTGGGGTCTTAAGGGCTGAGAATACTGCTCCTGTATCCTCTCCAAAGTTCACTGGAGTCCCCTCCACTTCAAAGGTTACCCTGATCTCGGGGAGGAGATCCGAGCCCCAACATTCCTAGTCCTGTTCTAGAGTCAGCATGGCATGCTGGCGTGGTTGCTTCTTTTGGGTGCACTTTTGGCTCAGTGTCCTTTTTCTTTACAGTAGGCACATTGATCTGAGGCCAGGGGCAGCCTTTGGCATGGGCCCAAGTATCCCTTCCTGACTCCAAGCTTTTTAACTTCTGGCATATTTGCTGCTGTGAACAAAACCTTAGCCAATGTTTTAGTCTGTCTTTTGCTCCTTTCATGCCCCTTTTGTTCCCTTTCCTTCTCTATCCTCTGTTCCCTCTCCTCCTCAGTTTCTCTCTTATAATATACTTTCTCAGCTTCTCTGACTAAATCTCTTAAGGTCGTATCTTGTAATCCATCTAGACATTGTAACTTTCTCTTAATATCTTGGGCAGCCTGCTCAATACAGGCCATTGTAACAGATGCATTTTGGTCCTCTGCCTGAGGATCAAAAGGAGTATATTCTTCCATAATTCTCTCCAGAAACATAGAGGGAGACTCATTAGGCCCTTGGATAATCTCTCTTACTTTGGCCAAATTGGTCAGCCCTCTGGCGGCCACTCGGAGACCCGCTATTAGAGCCCGGCGATAAGTGGACAGATGCTTCTTACCTTCAAAGGTGTTGGGGTCCCAGTTGGGTCGGTTCATGGGCCCATAGGGACGGAAAGAGAGTATCACAGGGGCTTCTGAGTTTTCTATTATCCGCCGCCGGTGGGTTCCTTTAGGTTGCCCAGCTTCCTCCAGGGGAGGAGGGGCTGCTGCTGCTGCAGAGAAGTCCCCTGGAGGGCTTGGGTCTGGCCCAATTGCCTATAGCAGTGGAGAGGCTGAGTCAGCGGTTGGAGGATCATCAGGAACTGTGTTGGGGGTTGGGGAGGGAGAGTAGACGATAAGGAGGGGGAGGAGTGTCCAGTCTTGTGACTCAGGGAGAATGGAAGGAAGAGGGGGAGGAGTGGATGGTTTGAATGATAGGATCATGGGGGAAGGGGTATATGGCTCTTTATCTGGGTGGCCACGTGGCCAAAGCTGAAAGACAATATCTCTGACTTTTCGGATTAGAGGAAAGTGGAAGGATCCTTCTGGGGGCCATCCAACTTCGAGGATGGGCCACTCTGAAGCACAGAGAGTCTGCCAGGTACAGCGTTTTACTGGAAAATAAAGATTCTGGGCCCTTGAGCGGACATCAGTCCAATGATCAAGGGTCGGAGACAGAGAAGAGGATGTGCTTTGTCCCATAATGGGAATTCCTCAAACAGGGACAGTGAAGACACAAACGCAACCCAGAAAAAGACAAACAGTAAATGTTTAACATGACTCCAAGAAAAAGATTAGAACTGAGTAACTGGTAAATCTTAATGGGTTAGGCAATAAAGACAGACAGTAAACTCAACATGAGTTCGGGACAATGAACCAAACTGAGTAGCCGGCAAAACCTGATGGGCTGGCAAACCGAATCCTGAAGCAAAATGTAACTGAGATGAGGAAACTACTATTCTTTGATTTCCCTAGTCTTCCGGAGTGTCCCCCAGAAACGTGACCTTGGGCTCTGTGACAGGTCTGTCACACCATAGGAGAGAGCTAATGCTCTTCACCAACAGCCACTTTGCCATGCCCTGACTTGAAATCCGAAACCAGAAATAGACTCCTTACTAACCCCGAGAGGAGTCCCTTGAGGTCTTTCGTCCACCGCTGCCGGATATCTCACCTGGGGCCTCCAGATAAATAGGTGCGGCGAACGTCAGAGGAAAAGACAACAAAGAGGTTTTCTCATGCATCAGCAAAGGGTTTATTGGGGGTCCAGCATGCTGGGGCTCAGAGCTTACTTCAGAAGACCAAAAATCAAAGAACCCCGAGAACAACTTGAGCAGAGTATATATACATTCTTTAGAGAGAGCAGGGATTTACATACATCATTGCCTCCTTTAGGAAATCATCATGTACCACGGGAAAATCAAATAACAACTCTTAAACATGATTAGCACATTCATTGGCGGGAAAAGGTCAGGCAGGGAGTGATTGGTCAGCCCTGAGAAGGGGTATATGTTTAAATTTATTGATTAAAGCCCTGAGATGTATACGTGGTGAGCTGCACGGTTTCTGGGAAGGGGTTGTTAAGTAACTAGGTGTTCAGGGAA
Source organism: Callospermophilus lateralis (assembly GCF_048772815.1). Classification (NCBI taxonomy): domain Eukaryota; kingdom Metazoa; phylum Chordata; class Mammalia; order Rodentia; family Sciuridae; genus Callospermophilus; species Callospermophilus lateralis. The sequence continues at coordinate 1,609,260 of NW_027513276.1, forward strand.
GATTTCAACACACATCTAATGGGCAGTTTCAGGAATTGTCTTAACTGCCACAGGAATTTTAGGTTCTGAGTGCAGCTTGGAAACTTTACAAAACCTGGTTGTTTACGTTTCAATTTCAATTTGTTTTATTCTTTCAGAACCTTACAGTGGAAGGCGAGAGACTTCATCCACAATGACTGCTCTTTTGGCCATTTTGGTTTTGGATGCACACATGGGATCTTTTTTTAGATCCATCTGTTGCTGATAATCTAAGCCACAGCCTCAAACAGGGCCAAGAGCCTGATTAAGACACATCCCTTTCCAAAGCAATTACATCTCTGAGGTCAGTTACAGAACTCAGTCTCTGAGAGGAATCACACCAGTGTTCAAGCCCAGGTGGACCCAGTCATTCTTCCAACCACCACACATATGACCACAATTAAATCCAAAACACTCCCACATGGCACTCATCTTCTTACATACATACACTCATGATAACCTTTGGCTAGAGGCTTCCATGAATGGCGCAGCCCACGAGAGTGTCCAAAATAAGCTCCCTTGCAACTCATTTGCCTAACCTCAGGGTGGCCTGAACACCCTTCCTGTGAACCAGGATTGATCACATAGTTCTTCCTGTAATACTGCTCTGCTTCTCCAATTTGAGGCTTACTGACTGTCAGGTATAGATTCTTTATGTGATTTGGAGTCATTAGGAAACCAAAGTAAATTTGCAAGGCTTGGAAAAACTCATTTGACCCAAAGGATACCTATTGTCACTTGGTGGAGGTCAGGAACCTTACAGAGGAAGGCGAGAGACTTCATCCACTATCACTGATCTTTTTGCCATTTTGGTTTTGGATGCACACATTGGATCTTTCTTTATATCCATCAGGCGCTGCTAATCTAAGCCACAGCCACACACAGGGCCACGAGGCTGATTCAGAACATCCTTTTCCAAAGCAATTAAGCAAAGAGCCACAGGTGATGCCCATTCATTTCCATTTGAAAACTGTTTACTTCAAGATTCACAAAGGGGTGGCCTGAGGCAGAGACCTTCCTGACTTCAGAGCAACATAACAATAAGTAAGCAAATCCCAATGCAGGGTTTCTCCACTGAGACTATACTAGTCACAATGATATCTGAGTTTTCTGAGATGCTTGTCATTCCCTTCAACAATCCAGTACATGGCCATGTCACAGAGCTTGGAGGTGGTATATATATCTTGGACAAAAAACCATGAGCCTATTCTGGAGAGTGGCCAGAATTCAGAAAGAAAACAGGAACTTAGAAAGTTAGTAGGTGTTGCCCATCGAAAAGGCAACCAGCAGTCCTTTTTTAAAATGGGCAGGATGAATGCTGGAAAGCTTTCTACTAGTCAGGATACATCCATTTATGCATTCCTTTTTCTAATGTGTACAACCAAGAACACAGTGGGATACACAGACACAGAAACACTCACCTTGTCAAAGGACTTTCTAGAAACAGTCCACTCTAAACCAAACAAACCGCCTTTCCTACCTATTCTCAGAACATGAGACAAAACCACAAACTCACACCCACTCTCAAAAAGGCACCTCTTTCCCCAAGTAAGTCTGTGAGTATCCAGAGTGTCCTCTGACTTGTGGGCCATAGTATGTTCCCCCGAAATGGCCTGTCCTGTCTCAGATCTGGTCTCTTTGTCCATCTCTGTGAAGTTGTATGGAGCCTGTGCTGACCACTACCTGCTTTCTCAGAAAAGGCCCGTCTTCAGAGCTCTACTTGCATTTGGTCATCCTTAAACCATTAGGTACCAAGAGAGACAGACTCTCTCCTTGGTAAATGCAAACAAGTGAGCCCACTGGGAATGGGACTGGGCCTGCCTCTGGATGCCTGGCTTCCTGGATCTCAAGTTCAGAGAGTTTCATCACCAAAGAAGTGAGGTAGGTCAATTCCTAAAGGAAGGGAATGAGGTCACTGCCTTGGCAACCACTTTGTCCTTACAGTTGCTTCCAAAGGTCCCTTGAGATGGAGGCTGCCCCTACTTCCTGTGAAACTTTCAGAAGTTAGAATGGTATATCAACCATAGACACCCAGGAGAAGCTCTCCACACAGGGTTGTTTTGGTCCATCTTTTTTATATCAATAGGAGAGAGGCTGATTCAGACACATACCTTCATCCTGACCAGCTTGTTTGCCATGGAAGATGACTTTTGCTCTCTCAGGTCCTTCATAGCTGCCTACATCTTCTCCAGGGATCATTTCTGCATCAACCTTTGAGGTTCTCAGCAGGTGGAAGATTCCCTACATTCCTGTATTGTAAGACCTACTCTGTCCCTGCTCTTTTGTAAAGTTAGATTGAGGGAACAGTGTATGGTTAGGGTTAATAATATATTTTATTTGGGTTAGGAAACATTCTGTGGGATAAATAATGGTATTAGGAACCTGCGATATTCACAAGAATATATAGGTGAAATATAAGTATAAAACCTGAAATCTAGGTACGATTTGAAGCCCAGAAGGGAATTGGGCCCTTTAGTGCGATACTTAGCTTTGAATTATGTTCTACACAGATGTCTCAGATAAATCAATATGCAATGGCAGAGGACCTTGTACCTTGGATGAATAAATGTCTTAGAGAACATCCAGTCAAAAAGGAATAGTCGGCAGGATTAGGAAGGTAGTCAGTAGGTTTTGAAAAAAGAGTGAGTATAGGATTTGGACAAAACGTTCATTAGCAATAGGGTTTCGGGTAGAGAGTGAACGTAAATATGAGCACATACGAAGAGTCAGTCACAATGATGAACTGGGAAAAATATGTTGGAAAGCAGATATCAATAGAGACATTAGGAAAACAGGCAAAGTATAATGTGAGTGATAGGGTTAGACATTTTCAACATGGTTGAGGATGAATATATAATCTTAGGTAGAAAGACATATGTAGTCATCAATAGGATTGATATTTTAGAGCATTAGGCAACCTAGGCATGGTTGTTTTTAATAATCCATGCTCACTTTCCATTTTGCTTTGGTGAAAGGTTAATAAAATAGTCACTTGTCACTTCCTGTTTTTCTGTATGCTTAACAAAACACTGTTGAAATCTTGAGAACTGTTTGCTCTTTTGGTTCCCAGAATGTGCTATCCCCAACTGCCAAACTGCAGAATGTACTCCCTCACCCAGTTGCATGCAAACTGCACACTCGCCCTGACCCATAAATAAATTTCCCTCCCTGCCCTGTCCAAGGAAAGTATATAAGCTCTGTTAAAGCTGTTCTCAGGGCTCTTTGCTCTATTCAAGTGAGCTCTGAGCCCCAGCATGCTGGACCCCCAATAAACACTTTGCTGTGGCTGAGTGAAAATGATATACTGTTCTGTACTTAAAAGATGCTTTCTTTTGCTTGGCTCTGCATAAAGATAGTCAGTTGCTGTTTGCTTTCGAGTGGGTAGACCCAGAAACAGGAACGTCTTGTCAACTAACTTGGACTAGACTCCCACAGGGGTTCAAAATCTCCCGCACTCTCTTTGATGAAGCCCTTCACAGAGATCTCAACAACTTCAGAACTACACACCCCGAAGTCACCCTGATTCAATATGTGGATGTCCTGCTCCTGGCAGCCAACACCAAGGAAAACTTTGAGTCTGTGACCCAAGCACTATTATCTGAGCTTGCTCAACTCAGGTATAGAGCTTTGGCCAAAAAGGCCCAAATTTGGCAGCAAGAAGTAATCTTCCTGGGGTATTTTCTTAGGCACTGTAAATGATGGCTCACTGACCCCAGGAAACAAAACGTTGTGCAGATACCACCCCCATTTAACAGGAGACAACATAGAGAGTTTCTTGGAACTGCTGGCTTTTGCAGGTTATGGACCTGGGTTTGTGTTCATAGCTGCTCCTTTATACCCGCTGTTAAATGAGAATGCCCAATTCCAATGGACCCTTTGAGCACCAGCAAGCTTTTGATAACATCTAAGAACACTAACACTGAACACCTCAACTTCACTGAGTCCAGCCTGCAATTTCAGAAAGCCATACACTATGTTAAAAATGTACATCAACTCAATCAACTTAGTTCAAAGAAACTGCAGCCATTCCTGTAGGATCAAGAACAGAGTTTTAGACTAACTCACTCACAGTGAATGGAAATAACTGAATGGGTAACAAAAGCCTGTCGGTTCTGTTAATTGGTTAATGCTTACCATTCCAAGCTTCCTGCAGGAAAGCACGTACCAGGAACCAGACCAGGACAATTCTGGGAAGTGGACTTTACCTAAATTAAGCCAGCGAGATATGGACTTAAATATCTCCTAGTCTTTGTAGATACATTTTCAGGATGGATTGAAGCCTTTCCCACAAAAAAAAAAAAAAAAAAAAAAAAACCGGCACAAATTGTGGTCAAGAAGATCCTGAAAGATATTTTTCAAAGACAGGGCCTGCCTAATGTAATGTGGTCTGATAATTGAACGGCGTTCATGGGCCAGGTAAACCAGGGGTTAGCCAGGACCCTGGGGATTAATTGGAAGTTACATTGTGTTTATAGACCCCAAAGCTCAGGACACATGAAAAAATAAATAGAAGCATTAAAGAGACCTTAAATAAATTAAGCTTAGAGACCGTCATAAAAGGGTAGACTATGCTCCTACCTTATGCACTGTTTCATGAAAGAAATACTTCCTTTGTTTCTTTGTGTAACATCACCCCCTATGAAATTCTCTATGGGGCCCCTCCTCTGGTAAGGGACCTAACCCCAACTCTAAGACCTAAGTATCCCTTCCACACACCCTTGCTTGACAGACTTAAATCTCTTGAAAGAACTCAGCTATACCTGTGGAAACAGCTGGCCACTGCCTTCCAACCTGGGGATGAGGGGACTCCACATCGATATCAAGTAAGAGAATTCCTCTACATAAGAGGACATCAGGTGTCTTCCCTGGAACCCCGCTGGAAAGGACCATACCAGGTGCTACTTATAACACCTACAGCGGTAAAAGTAGACGGAATCACTTCCTGGATCCATGCCTCTCATCTCAAGCCTGCAACCTGTCCAGACTCTGGCTGGAAACTGGAAAAGACTGGTAACCCTTTCAAATTGTGTATTTGCCACGTAGATAAGGCTATAGACTTTCCCCTTGGCCACCAGTAGACCTAACACTCATTAGCCCGTTCAGCAGCAATGGCTGATCACAAATCCTACAAGACAAGAAGTATGGTCTATCTTGCATACAGCCCCCTTAGGAACCTGGTGGCCATCTCTCCACCCAGACATTTGTCAGCTGGATATAGGTCTTTCCTATTAGGATATCCTTGATGAAGAGGATCCCACTAAAATTCCATTAAATCATTTCCGTACCATAGATAATGGAAACAAACATTATGGTTGTATAGACAGGCAAGCCAGATGCAGGTTGGCTAGCCTATATTAGTATGTTTGCCCCGCAGACTATCAAAGCCACAAACCGCCATGGCTGAGTGTGGGAAAAGATGACTTCTTCTGTAAGTCATGGGGATTTGAGCATACAGGGGCTGCCTGGTGGAATGTAAAATCCTCATCAAATTCAGTACACAGCATTGGCCATATTACTACTTAGACATCTAAAACAGATGGCGCCAAGAGGAGTCTCTAGATCCTCAAATTCTGTGTGACCTTTTTACCTTCTGCAAGTGCTCAAAAGGGTGAAAGGAAATTCCCCTATGTGGAGGCCTTTTCCCTGTTTCCCTCACATCCTGAACTATGCTTCTCCAATAGTTCCTCACCCTCAGCTTTCTGCTCCAGACTCTCTGCTGTCAGTCCTACCTCAGCAACCTTATTTCTCCCCTCCAATTACTAGATCCAAAACCCAAACCTCCGCTGGTTCTCAGAGCATTGCCCCCTTGCTGAGTTAGCAGGTACTGAGGTACCCATCCACCCACTCACTCCTCTCTTCCTCTGTCAGTACCCGCACCGGGTCGCACCAGGTCCTCTTACCAGCTAACCTAAAGCTCCAACCAGCTTAGGAGATCCCTCAGACCCCTATTGAAGATGTAATGAAAATGACCTTTAAAGTTGCTTTGTGATCACTGAAAACAGGTTACTAAGAATTTAAAGTGCCTCACAGGCTTTTCGGGATAGTCACTCCCGTCTTCCCCTCTGCTCTACCTGTTATACTGCTCAAGTTTTTGTTTCTAGGAAAATCCCAAACCCCTTTCCCATTATTCTTTTATATCTCTCCTTCCTATTTCTCAGATCCACGGAGCAGCTCTCACCCTCCGCCTTCCCCGTCTTCCCCCTCTGTACCAGGCCCACAGAAAAATCTTAACTGAACTTCTCCAGAAGTCTTCACCATGACTTTAGGATTTTCAGCAAAAGAGTCCCTATAAAAGAGTTCAGTGTAGATAAACTTCCTGTTTTTCTGTTGCCCTGCTCTACTTGGCTACTGGCTGCAAAAATCAGCACTCCTAAGCTTGACACCCCTTTAATAGTTTTTCACACAATATGTGAACAAGGCCTCTGGCCTTGAGCTGGGGCTTCATAGAGATGGCTATATTTTTAAGATATAAAATTACCAACTGGGCTCCATGGTAACACTGCAGGGGGATAAAAGAAAAGGAAGAAAAAGCTCTCCCCCTCCCAGGTGTCCTTGAAAGTTTAACTTGCCCACCAAAGAGGAAAAAACAGAAAAAAACTTCTTTTTGTGAAGTTCTGCAGACTGTGAACTTCTTAGTCCCTTCCCTTTCATGTTGGGTACAAAATTCTGAAACTACCTAAACTTGGGGTTCAGGGAATTAATTGATTACAACAGAAGCAATGCCCGCTGAATCCGGTTGCAACCAAATAGGACTGTTTCCCTGTCTTCTGTGCTATCTTAGGTGCCTTGCCTTGACTGCCCCTACAACAGTATAATTCTATATACTTAAACATTGTTGATGTTTTAATGAAATGGCCAACAGATGTGATTAATTGTGAAATGGTGAAGATGTTTCCCAGATTGCTCTATGATGACCCAGGTTCATTTGAAGTTCAAACAGGGGGGCATACAACTCAGTTCCACTGGGAACATATATCTCTTACTTTACCTATCATATTAGGAAGTGGAGTTGCTGCAGGGGTAGTCACAGGAACCACTTGCCCTGGTCCATGGTACACAACAAATGACCCAAATAGAAGCAGCAATAGACCAAAACTTAAAGATATTAGAAACCTCCATCACAGTTTTCAGGAATCTTTAACCTCTCTCTCTGAAGTTGTTTTACACAACAGTCGAGGGTTTGACCTCCTCTTCATGAGAAAAGGGGGCCTTTGTGCTGCATTGATGTAAGAATGCTGTTTTTATGCCGACCATAATGAAGTTGTAAAAAAACCTATGAGTAAAATAAAAGGATGCCTTGAAGAGTGTCAATGAGAGACAGACGCCCCAAAAGGGTGGTTTGAGTCTTGGTTATCACAGTCCCCCTGTTTATCTACGCTTTTATCACCCCTGTCCTGTCCAATAATAATCTCCATATTATAGCTAACTATAAAACCCTGTTTGCTCAACCGTGTAATTTCTTTTTTCCAAGCTCAAATTGGACAAGTTAAACTTATGGTAATACCCCATTAGCAGACATAGAATGTGACACCCCCCAATAATCACTATTATGATTAAAATTAGCCAGAAGAAGAAGTGGGGAATGAAAGGTTAATAAAAAAGGAACTTGGAACTTCCTGTTTTTTTGTATGCTTAACAAAACACTGTTGAAATATTGAGAACTGTTTGCTAACCTTGTTCCCAGATTGTGCTGTCCCCAACTTCGAAATTGCAGAATGTATTCCCTCATCCGGTTACACGCAAACCGCCCACTCGCTCTGACCCATCAATAAATTTCCGTCCCTACCCTTTTCAAGGAAAGTATATAAGCTCTGCTTAAGCTGTTCTCAGGGCTCTCTGCTCTATTCTTGTGAGCTCTGAGCCACAGCATGCTGGACCCCCAATAAACCTCTTGCTGTGGCATGAGACACTCTCCTGGTGGTCTCTTCCTCCGATGCTTGCACGAACATTACTTGGATGATTGAATGTAGAAGAGAAAATCCAGTCAAAAAGGGATAGTCGGTAGGATTAAGAAGATAGTCGGTAGGTTTAGGAAGAAGAGTGAGTATAGGATTTGGAACAAAAATCTCTTTAGCAATAGGGGTTCGGTTAGAGAGTGAATGTAAATGTCAGCACATGTGAACAGTCACAATAATGAAATGGGAAAAGAACGTAGGAAAGCAGATATCAATAAAGACATTACGAAATCAGGCAAAGTATAAAGTGTATGATACGATTAGACATTTTCAACAGGGTTGAGTTAGAATATATAATCTTAGGAAGAAACAAATATGTAGTCACCAATAGGATTGACATTTCAGAGCATTAGGCAACCTTGACATGGATGTTTTTTGTAATCCATGCTCACTTTCCATTTAGGTTTTGGTACAATCATAAGTGTGACGTTTGCATTTGTGTCCAGAATATTACTGTGATAATATGTATATGTAGATCTGATGACATGAGTGTTTATTCCACCATTTCTGGGAGCAATTTTTTGAAGACATATAAATGGGTATAGGGGGTACAAAGAGGTATACACTGTGTCAATGAATATAGAGATAATGCATGAATAGACCATAAGTGAATAAATAATATAACTGGTTCCACATTAAATAACGGATTGAATTGATATCTGAAAATGTATAAGAAATCTTATATTGATATACAATCATTCATTCCAACCATTTATACATCTAATATCAATATTAGGGTTATGGTTTATCATGAAGATATGTTATTTTTGCTACAAAAGTGATTATGGAAATCGAAAATAATGTGTTTGGAAAGAGTCAGTCACAATGCTGGCAATATGTGAACAAGGCCTCTGGCCTTGAGCTGGGGCTTGACAGAGATGGCTACAGTTCTAAGTTAAAGAAGTTACCAACTGGGCTCCATGGTAAAAGCTGGCAGGGAGAAAAAAAAAGAGAAGAAAAAAGCTCTGCCCCTCCCAGGTGTCCTTGAAATGTTAACTTGCACAGAACAGAAAAAAAAAAAAAAACAGAAACAAAAACTGCTTTTAATGAACTTCTGCAGACTGTAAACTTCTGAGTCCCTCCCTTACATGTTGGGTACAAAATTCTGAAACAATCTAAACTTGGAGTTCAGGGGATTAAATGATTACAATAGAAGCAATGCCCTCTAAATCCGGTTGCAACCAAATAGGACTGTTTCGCTGTGTTCGGTGCTATGTTAGTTGCCTTACCTTGCATTGTCCATCCCTTTTCTCATGAAAAGACCAGTCAAGAAACATGGAGGAATGCATGTGCTCTGAAGCAGGAAGTGATTGATAGTGAATCAAATGCCTATAAATTTCCTAACTTGTGGATGAAATACATATCCTATGATGTGCATAAATTAAAGAAATAGTAATCTACCAGTGTTGAATAAAAATGAACGTCAAAATACACATCATGTCCAATTGGAATCTACTTGCATTGATGTTAAACTGGGTCAGGTACTATAGAAATATTAGGATTTGTGTGCACCATTCACTGAAGTTCCTTTTCGGTACTAGGAAAGAAATATGTTTTTCAGGTAAATGAATATTTCTAAGAATAATCTTGTGAACAGTTGATTATAAATTCACATATATGAATATGAATGAATTTGGTGAGTGTAAAATAAAACACATATTTCATATTTTGAAAAATCTGGAGAGTCTATCTATCTACCTATCTATCTATATATATATATATGTGTGTGTGTGTGTGTGTGTGTGTGTGTGTGTGTACACACACACACACAGAGACATTAAAAATAGCAATATATATGCCAATCAAAATTCAAAATGAAATATATATCATTGACAGATCCAAAAATATTTATTTAACTGAACATGGATTTATGAATAATATTGATCAAGTAGGAAGCTCACCCATAATTTGAATTTTCAGTTCCAACATCATTTAGGAGGAGTGATCCCTTACAATTTGTATCTGTCAAGTCAGCCACCTCACATGAATGGACATGTGGTCCCAGGTAGGATTCTATGTTTGCATATAAAAATACAGGTGGTGAATAGGCTACAGAGAGGGGAGACAGGAATTCACATATTGGTTAACTTTAAAAAAAACATGGAGAATGACTTCAACAAAAAGTTGACTAGATTTATAACTCCCACAATATATAATGCAAAAGGCAAGTCCAACTATACACCATGCCTCCTCTGAAATGCTTGTATTTTTATTCTGTTTGAGTTATTTTTCTCCATCTTATTAGTATTAGTAGTCAGAGTGTAGTAGGGTAGGGGTTAGTGTCGGGGATTCAGTATTTCGAAAGAAAAATTGGAAAATGAATCCAATGTGTATGTAAATGTGTGCTCCACAAATATCCTCCCACTCTCATACAGAAAAATGCCTTGACAGTACCTTCGCTCCAACTAAAACACCATTAGAGGAGAAGAATTAGAAAATCAGTGAATACATATCTGGAATGGAATATGCTCACAGTTTTGAAAAATTGGAGGTGGTAGATGATTTTTGAAAAGAAAGGGACAGGGTAAACACTCCACAAACATGGAGTTCTGCTGGCCTAAAGACTTCTTGAGAAACTGCCTCTGAGGTTGGGCCCTTGAACTATATGTGGTTGTCAGGAGCTTTAGCTTCCTTTGTACTGAGACCATCAATGCTGGGTCTGCATCTATGTGACATGGAGGAAATTGTTTCTTATTTTCCAATGAAAATGAGGCAGCAGTGCTGAATTCTCTCTTTGTAGGTAACCTGTGGCCACTGGGGGCTAAGTGTATCCCCGTGTGGACTGTGAAGCCATTTGGACATCCTCCAATTTTTGTGGTGTTTCTCGCTGCTGCACTGGGAGTTTGGTATTTGCTTCACAAAATACATGGAGTTCAACTGGGACACAGTGCTGGAGGGATTTCTGTCGGGAGTGGTGGGTCAGGGTCTGCAGGATAATGCACCAACCAGGCTACTATCCCACATTGCTTTCCCCCTTGACAATAGCAACCTGATTCTGAACATTGCCCTGAAACCTCTCAATATAACAAGATGCCTTTACAAAGAAGGGTCTGCTGGCTGCACCATGTCAGTAACAACCATTTGGAAGCCAAGGGCAGATCCACATTGCCCCACTACATGTTTTATCACAAACCTTCCCACCACTGTTCTAGGCCCGCTAATCAGCAGGCTCCAAATTACTGGCATCTCTGTTCTACACCACTTTCATGAAACCCAGTCAATCAAGGCACTGTTTGGCACACTCAAGATCAGCAACAGCACATCCAAAGGTTCTCCAGTGCCACCAGGTCATGGGAATTTCAAAAATTTCACGGTATTTTTCTAGCCATTTTTCTAGGATGATGTTGCAAGCACTATGAGTTTCAATATATTCAGGAACCGTTAAATGGTGAAGAAGCACATTTCAATGAAAGCTCTGGAGAACTCTCAAAGGCAAGGCTTCCAAAATAGTGGCCAAAAGGTCACTTGAATCCAGTCCTATTGAGGTCTACAATATGAGGTCCATGTGTTTTTTGACACTGAACTATGGCTGCCATGTCTTTCAGAATACAATCAAGTGATATCCTGGCTGAGATTCCCAGTGCTTTGTGGAAAGCCACCCTGGGCCTAGATCTCAGTTTCCAAGGGCGACTTTCATTGCGTGGCTTCCTAAAATCCCAAAACAATTCATGGCAATACTTCTCTGAGGTAAGTTCTAGAACTCAGTCTCTAAGGGGAATCACACCAGAGTTCAAGCACAGGTAGACCCAGTCATTTCTTCCAACCACCACAGAAATGACCACAATTAAAACCAAAACACTCCACACGGCCCTAATCTTCTTCCATATAGACACTCATCATATCCTTTGGCTGGAGTTTTCCATAAGGGGTGCAGCCCAAGACAGTGTCCAAAATAAGCTCCCTTAACCCTCATTTGCCTAAAGTCAGGGTGGCCTGGACACCCTTACCGTAAACCAGGAGTGATCAAATAGGTCTGCTGTTGAGAGCCACAGCCGAAGGGGCTCCAGCAAACTTTCAGACTGCCAGCTGATGATTGGCTCACAGTGGCCCCAGCAACACCTAGCTGATTGGCTCCTCTGTGGAGATGCTCATTGAGCTGTATCCCTGCCCTTTCAGACTGCCAGCTGATGATTGGCTCACAGCGGCCCCAGCAACAACTAGCTGATTGGCTCCTCTGCGGTGATGCTCATTGGGCTGTTTCCCTGCCCTTTCAGACCACGGAGCTGCTCATTGGGGGACTTTTTTGGCTCCGCCCATGCGACCCAGCCAATCGGCCTCAAGAGCAGGAGGATTGTGGGAGGAAGAGGTTGTTGGGGTTGTGTGGCTTGTGGGAAGCCGGTGGTGGCAGTTGGGCTCTGAGGGTTTTTTCCTGAGGAGCTGTTTTGTTTATCTTGTGTGGTTCTAAAAAATAAAGTTAGTTTCTTTTGACAAGTGGCTCCTGAATTGTGCCCAGCCAGACTGCGGCATTTGGTGGCTCGCACGGGGAGCGACTGAGGGTAAGTAAACCGCTCGCCCCTGAGGGCAGGGTGAGAGGATGGGGAGCCATTTTAAGATTCCTCTTTTGTTTTGCTTCATTTATGTTTTAAGTTGCCTGTCCCTGGAGATGAGTGAGACGGAAGAAAAACCGCTCACTTCTGAGGAAAAACTATTTATGTCTGAGGAACAGATAGGGAGAAAGGACGGATGCACATGTAAGGAGGATAGAAAGGTTATAATGATTTTGTGTGGTTCCATTTTTATTTCATTCTGTCTCGGTTTTGTTTGGCGTCATCTTGTTGGGTTGTATTATAGTAGAAATACGGGATCAGAAACTAGTAAAAAACAAACTGAAAGAGTGTTAAGTAAATTGTTAGAGGAAGAAGGCATCCCAGTAAAATCAAGAGCAGTCAGGGCATACGTTGATACAATGCAAAAATGTAGTCCATGGCTTTTTAAGGAGGAGTTGTTAAATATATCACAATGGAACCATCATGGTGAAGATTTAAAAAGAATAGAAAAGAAAAGCCCAGGGACTCTGCCAGCTGGCACATTGGCATTGTGGGCATTGGTATCTGGTTTTCTTAGTCCAAAACCTTCAATTCAGACAAAGGTAGAGGAAGGAGAAGACATATTGATTCAAGTAAATGAGGAGGTCTCTCAAGTTAGTCAGAAAGAGGAAAAGATTCAAGGAAAAGAGAAGGTCTTTCGAGCTAATCAGACAGAGAAAGAAAGTTTAGAGCAGAAAAAGCCATCAGGGGGAAAGTTACAAAAGGAGACTGCTACTAAAACCTTTCTATCACCAGAGGGCTTACGTGTCCAACCAACAGCACCACCTCTACAGGAGACTGCTACTAACACCTTTCTATCACCAGAGGACGTAAGTGTCCAACTGACAAGGCCACCTTCATATGCTGAGAGGCCCCCAACCCCCGCAGTGGATAGTTCAGATCCTGAGACAGGATCTCAAGTATTAACATGCCCTGTATTTGAGGTAGGAGGGCAGCGAGTTTACCATACTTTAAATTTCAAAACAGTGAAGCAGCTAAAAGAGGCTGTGACAACCTATGGTCCTCAAGCACCCTTCACTGTAAGCTTGGTCGAATCCATTACCAACTTGAACATGACGCCAGCAGATTGGGCTAATATGTGTAAAGCTGTGCTAAATGGAGGACAATACCTGTTATGGAAGGTTGCCAATGAGGAATTTTGCAAGGAGACGGCTAGGCGAAATGCAGCAGCTGGTTATCCTCAGAGAAATCTAGATATGTTGTTAGGAAAGGGACCTTATGAGGATCAGCAGCAACAAATTGCATATGATCCTGGTGTATATTTACAAATTGCTGTAGATGCAGTTAAGGCATGGAAGACTTTACAAGGACATGGAGGTTTACAAGGTCAATTATCTAAGATAATACAAGGAACTAATGAATCTTATGCTGAATTTGTAGATAGGCTTATTCAAACAGCTACCAGAGTTTTTGGGAATACAGAACAAGCAATGCCATTAATAAAACAACTGGCTTATGACCAAGCAAATCGTTGGTGCAGAGATATCATTAGACCATGGAAACATGAAGATTTAAACACATATATTAAATTATGTAGAGACATTAATGAACAAGAGCAAGTCATGGCAGCTGCAGTAAAACAGGCTTTAGATGCCAGAGACATTAATGAACAAGGGAAAATTGTGGCAGCTGCAGTAAAACAGGCTTTAGATGCCAGAGACATTAATGAACAAGGGCAAATTGTGGCAGCTGCAGTAAAACAGGCTTTAGATTCCAGGCCAAGAACATGCTACAATTGTGAACAAACAGGACATTTTAAAAGGAATTGCCCCATAGGAGGAGGGTTTAACAAAACTAGGTATCAAAGGAGTAGAATACCGGGTATTTGCCCACGATGCCGTAGAGGGAGACATTGGGCTAATGAATGCCGTTCTCAAACCACCATAGAGGGTACTCCATTATCAAAAAACGAACAAGGACCAAGTGTTTATCCACGATATCGTGGAGAAAGGTACTGGGCTCCATTGCCAAAAAATGGACAGGGGGGCCCAATGCTCCGGGGCCCAAAACCACAAATATACGGAGCACTGGAGGAAACCAGCAACCCCATCAGGGTAGTGCCCAGGACACATTGTCCATCAGATCCCTCATCAGACAAACCAGAGGGAGCGCAGGGTTGGACATCTGCACCTCCGCCAGATCAGTACTAACTCCAGAGATGGGAGTTCAAATCATTCCCACAGGGGTGAAAGGACCTCTTCCCAAAGGAACAGTAGGCTTATTATTGGGACGCAACTCTTCTACTCTAAAAGGACTTATGATAAGTCCTGGGGTAATTGATCCCGATTATGAAGGTGAAATAAAAATTATAGCCAGTTCTCCAAATGGTATATCAGTAATTTCACCAGGAGATAGAATAGCACAGTTACTAATAATACCAAGCCTACATGATAAATTTTCCAGTCGTGCTATAGAAAGAGGTTCCAAGGGATTAGGCTCCACAGGTGTAGATTGGGCTATGCTGTCTTTAAATTTAGATTCTCGCCCCATGCTAAAACTAAATATTCAAGGACATGAATTTAATGGGCTACTGGATACAGGTGCAGAGCTTAGCATCATCTCTCGTCAAGAATGGCCAAAACATTGGCCATTACAACAAGCCACTCAAACGCTTCGAGGCCTAGGAGTGGCGACTAATCCCCATAGAAGTGCAATGGTATTAGATTGGAAGGATCCTGAAGGATGTGAAGGAACTATACAGCCATATGTATTGGATTATCTTCCTATAAATTTATGGGGACGAGATGTCCTAGATCAATTAGGTTTGACATTAACAAATAACATCAACCAAAATGCACCCACTATTATGACTAGACAAGGTTTTAGGAAAGGAAAAAGATTAGGAAAACAAGAACAAGGTATAGCAGCACCAATACAAATAGATCAAGGAACAGACAGACATGGGTTGGATTTTCAGAAAGGGCCACTGAGACAATAAAAATTACTTGGAAATCAGAAAGACCAGTATGGGTTCCTCAGTGGCCCCTGACTAAAGAAAAGATACTAGCAGCCCATGATCTGGTCAAACAACAATTAGCAGAAGGACATATACAACCTTCTGTATCTCCCCATAATACTCCCATTTTTGTCATCAAAAAGAAATCTGGTAAATGGAGATTATTGCAAGATTTAAGAGCCATTAATAATGAGATGGTTATTATGGGACCTGCTCAATCGGGGATTCCTCAATTGTCTGCTTTGCCAAAAACTTGGTATGTTTTAGTTATAGATATTAAAGATTGTTTTTTTTCAATTCCAATTCATCCTGAGGATAGTCCACGTTTTGCATTTACTATCCCTGCACTGAATCATGAAGGTCCTGATCAGAGATATGAATGGAAAGTACTCCCTCAAGGGATGGCTAACAGCCCAACTATGTGTCAAATTTATGTTAACAAAGCAATCCAGCCACTTAGAAATCAAAATCCTGAACTACAAATATTTCACTATATGGATGATGTATTATTAGCACACAAAGCTAAAAACACATTGCTAGACTGTTATGCCACACTTACAAACTTATTAAAAAATTATAATCTAGAGATAGCAATAGATAAAGTACAATTAAATTTTCCAATTAATTATTTAGGAGTTCTATTATCCTCAACCATGGTCCGTCCACCAAAAATTCAAATACGAGTAGATCAACTCAAATCACTTAATGACTTTCAAAAGTTATTAGGAGACATAAATTGGATAAGGCCTTATCTAGGTATACCAACAGGAGAGTTGGGACCTTTATTTGATATCCTAAAAGGTCCATCAGATCCAAATTCACCCCGAATGTTAACGCCCGAAGCAAGAAAGGCATTAAAAATCATTGAAACATATATGGAAAATATGCATTTGGATAGAATTGATATAAGTTTGCCTTTATTGTTTATTGTACTACCAACAAAAAATATTCCTACAGGAGTATTTTGGCAAGAAGGCCCATTATTATGGATACATTTATCTTATTCTCCTAACACTATTCTTACTAGGTATCCTGAGGCTGTAGGACAATTAATACTCAAAGGAATAAAAGCAGCAAAGGGAGTGTTTGGAATTTCTCCCAATAAAATTATTACTCCATATACTATGAATCAAATTGATGAGTTAGCTAATGAGTTAAATACTTGGTCAATAATCATGTGCAAATCTAATGTTTCATTTGATAACCACTTACCATCTAATCCTTTATTGTCCTTTTGGTCATCGCATCCTGTAATTTTTCCAAAAATGACAAGAAAAACACCTATCGGGAATGCTCCAAATATATTCACTGATGGATCAAATAATGGTACAGCAGCAATAGTTACACCTGATCAAACTTTTACATTTTTAGTACCCAAACAATCAGCTCAAAAGGTAGAGCTTAAGGCAGTATTACAGGCTTTTGTGATGTTTAAAAATTCTGTATTTAACTTATTTTCCGATAGTCAGTATATAGTTAATGCTATAGTATCCCTTGAAGATGCTGGTAGGATTTCCCCTTCCTCTACTATTTTCTTTTTGCTTTCCACTATACAAAGTCTAATCTGGGACAGAAAAGATCCATTCTTTATAGGACATATCAGGGCACATACAGGATTGCCTGGAGCCCTTAGTTTGGGCAATGATTTAGCAGATAAAACTACACATGACATACATATTTTCTCTACACTAGAAGAAGCTATAAATTTTCATAAAAAGTTCCATGTCAATGCTAATACTTTACAAAAGCGTTTTAAAATAACTAAGGAACAAGCTAGACAAATAATAAAACAATGTCAAAATTGTGTGACCTTTTTACCACAAGTTAATCTTGGAGTCAATCCTAAAGTATTGATACCTAACCATATTTGGCAGATGGACGTCACACACTTGCCAGAATTTGGAAAATTAAAATATTTGCATGTTACAGTTGATACTTCTTCTGGATTTTTGATGGGCTCCCTTCATGCCAGAGAAAAAACTAAAGATGTTATAGCTCATTGCTTACAAAATTTTGCCCCTGTGGGCGTTCCAAAACAGTTAAAAACAGATAATGCTCCTGGTTATACTTCTACCTCTTTTAAACAATTTTGCTCATCATTTGGCATTACTCATATAACAGGAATCCCATACAATCCACAGGGACAAGGTATAGTTGAAAGAGCTCATCAAACTATTAAAATGTACTTATTAAAGCAAAAAGAAGGAATTGGGAAGGGGTATATATTCCCCAAAGATAAACTTAAAATAACCCTTTTTACTCTAAACTTTTTAAATTTGGATTCATCAGGGCTTAGTGCTGCGGAAAGGCATATGTGTCCAAAAAATGTATATAAGCCCAAGGTACTTTGGAAGGATATTCTAACAGGACAATGGAAAGGTCCTGACCCAGTAATTGTCTGGAGTCGGGGGTCTGTTTGTGTGTTTCCACAGGGAGAACAGCAGCCGATTTGGATTCCACAGAGATTAACTAAGGTCCTGACCCAGTGATTGCCTGGAATCGGGGGTCTGTTTATGTGTTTCCACAGGGAGAACAGCAGCTGATTTGGATTCCAGACAGATTAACTAAAGCGATTTCTACAGACCAAAAAGAAGATGCGATATCCAGAACTCCAGTTTGGTTATTCTTACATCTGCGACAGAACCAGAATGCTTTTTTCAATATCTATTTTATTATTGCCCTTTCCCATATTTTGTTTTTTTGAGCTCATACAGACCTAGGTTAATGTTTTGCTGATCAGTCCTATTTTTTGACTATAGAGTTTTTAAACATTGCAATGGAGATTTCACCTGTAAAAAGTTATAAGGCCTTTACTATTATGTTATGTGTCGTATGTATTATGTGTGCACACTTGTGTTTTGTGTTTGAATGTACGTATGTCCATATGTCATATATGATGAGCGCTCATGAAAAAATGGATCCAAATATTTTTTTTTTTTATTCACGTGATTTAAATGGTTTAATTTAAATTGGGTAAACAGCTGTTGAAGATTGTTTTAAAATGTGAACAAAAAAGGAGGTTAACAGATCTGTTTGTTTACTTTCACCTTTCATTTTCATTATATTTAATAATTCTCTTAAAGATAATGTAAATTGTTAAGAAAATTGTTTTCTTTTAGTGCCTTCTGGAACGTTACATAATTTTTTCTTTAGCCATTATTGCCAGAATTCCTATCTTCAGTGAAGACAATGTAAATTGTTAAGAAAATTGTTTTCTTTTAGTGCCTTCTGGAATGTTATATAATGTTATATAATTTTTCTTTAGCCATTATTGCCAGAATTCCTATCTTCATCCCAGTACATGAAGACAAAGATAAAACCAATCTACAGCTTCTGCAATAGCCATCACTGAACTGCTTGCAGAACTTGCCTGGACTATGTATCACTTATATGCATTGTGAACTCACTTGTATGCATTGTGAACTATCTGTTGGTGCAGCAACTTCTGGTAGTGTTGGGGTATTTATGCTGATGGTGTCATCGGTGGTACAATTTTTCCAAAAGGAGCCGTCAGCTGGCTTGGTGTATCTTCCTCCCTTCTGTTTGTCATGATCGTTCAGCTAAAATTTGGGGGCCAACAGAGGTGAGGCAAAGAACCTCACCCCCCCGCTGGTACGAAGACCTCTACACAGGTGTGGCTGTATACTGGACTGGTAGTCAATGACGGGTAAGATCCAATTACTATGGTACCAACCTAAGACAGGAGGCTGACGCCTTGAGGCCAGCTCATCCAATAACGGGTAAGGACCATATGTACTATTGGACAACCTAAGGCAGACACGGTCCCTAAGCCACATGCTTCTTGTTTAAACAGAGAGGGGGAGATGTTGAGAGCCACAGCCGAAGGGGCTCCAGCAAACTTTCAGACTGCCAGCTGATGATTGGCTCACAGTGGCCCCAGCAACACCTAGCTGATTGGCTCCTCTGTGGAGATGCTCATTGAGCTGTATCCCTGCCCTTTCAGACTGCCAGCTGATGATTGGCTCACAGCGGCCCCAGCAACAACTAGCTGATTGGCTCCTCTGCGGTGATGCTCATTGGGCTGTTTCCCTGCCCTTTCAGACCACGGAGCTGCTCATTGGGGGACTTTTTTGGCTCCGCCCATGCGACCCAGCCAATCGGCCTCAAGAGCAGGAGGATTGTGGGAGGAAGAGGTTGTTGGGGTTGTGTGGCTTGTGGGAAGCCGGTGGTGGCAGTTGGGCTCTGAGGGTTTTTTCCTGAGGAGCTGTTTTGTTTATCTTGTGTGGTTCTAAAAAATAAAGTTAGTTTCTTTTGACAAGTGGCTCCTGAATTGTGCCCAGCCAGACTGCGGCAGTCTGCCATTAATACTTTTCCACTTCTTCAATTTTAGGCCTTTTAACTGTGGCATTTAGATTATTTATGTGAACTGTAGTCAAGAGAAAACCGAAGCACCTATGGGCTAGCCTCTCCATGGCTTTGAAGAATTCATTTGACCCAAAGGATCCTTATTCTCACTTGATGGAGGTCAGAAACCTTACAGAGAAAGGCGAGAGACTTCATCTACAATGACTGTAATTTTTGCCATTTTGATTTTGTATGCACACATGGGATTTTTCTTTACATCCATCAGGTGTAGGGAATCTAAGCCATAGACTCACACAGGGCCAAGAGACTGATTCAGACACATCCCTTTCCAAAGCAGTTAAGTAAAGAGCCACAGGTAATGCCATTTATATCCATTTGAAAACTGGTTACTTCAGGTTTCACAAAGGGGTGGCCTGAGGCAAAGTCCTTCCTGACATTCAGGGCAAAAGAACAATAGGCAAGCAAAAGCCCCAAAGCAGAGTTTCTCCACTGAGACTTTACTGGTCACACTGATATCTGAGTTTTCTGAGATGCTCGCCATTCCCTTCAGCTATCCAGTACATGCCCATATCACAGAGCTTGGAGGTGGTAAATATCTTGGACAGACAACCATGAGCCTATTCTGGAGTGTAGCCAGAATTCAGGAAGGAAACAAGAACTTAGGAAGTTTGAAGGTGTTGCCCTTCGATAAGGCAAGCCACAGTCCATTTATATATTGGGCAAGATTGATGCTGGGAAGCTTTCTACTAGACAGGACACATCCATTGATGCATTCTCTTTTCTAATGTCTACAACCACAGACACACTGGGAAACACAGACATAGAAACACTTGCCTTGTCAAACGACTTACTAGAAACAGTTCACTCCAAACCAAACAAACCTACATTCCTACATTTTCTCAGAACATGAGACAAAACCACAAACACACAACTAAAACCACAAATGCATCTCCTTTCCCCAAGTAGGTCTGTGACTATTCAGAGTGTACTCTCACTGGTGAGCCTTACTATGTTCCTCTGAAATGGCCTGTCCTGTCTCAGATATGGTCTCCTTGGCCAACTCTGAAAATGTCAGTAGCCCACGGTGAGCCACTACTTGCTCTCTCTGGAAAGGCCAGTCTTCAAAGCTTTCCTGGCATTTGGCCATCCTCACATCAGTATATACCAAAAAAGACTGTCTCTGTCATTGGAATATCCAAACAAGTGAGCCCACTGGGACTGGGAAAGGGACTGGCTCTGAGTGCCTGGCTTCCTATATCGCATGTTCAGAGAGTTCCATCACCAAGGAATAGAGATGAGGTCACTTCCTTCTGGAACTGAATAAGTTCACTGCCTTTGCAACCACTTTGTCCTAACAGTTGCTTCCAAGGGTCCCATGAGATGGATGCTACCCCTATTTCCCGTGACACTTTCACAAGTTAGAATGGTATATCACCCATAGGCACCCGTGAACAGCTCTCCACACAGGGCTGGATTTGTCCATCTTCTGTACATTAGGAACAGAGAGGCTGATTCAGACACAACCCCTCATTCAGACAAGGCTGTTTTCCATGGAAGAAGACTTTTGCACTCTCTGGTCCTTCATAGCTGCCTACATCTTCTCCAGGGATTATTTCTGCATGGAACTTTGAGGTTTTCAGCAGGTGTTATATCCCCTACATTCCTTATTGTATGACAAACACTGTCCCTGCTCTTCTATAAAGTTAGAATGTGGGAACAGTATATGGTTTTGGTTAATAACATGTTCAATTTGGGTTAGGAATCATTTTGCTGGATGAATAATGGTATGGAAAACCTGCGATATTTATAAGAATATAGAAGTCAAATATATGTATGAAAACAGAAATCTAAGTAAGATTTGAAGCCCAGAAAGGGATTGGGCCCTTGATTGGGAGACTTAGCTTTGAATTATGTCCTGCACAGATGTCTCAGATGAATCAATACACAATGGCATCGGACCTTGTACCTTGGATGATTGAATGTTGAAGAGAACATCCATTCTAAAAAGGATAGTCAGTAGGATTTGGGAGATAGTCGGTAGATTCAGAAAGAAGAGAGAGTATAGTATTTGGACCAAAAGTTGTTTAGCAATTGGGTTTCAGGTAGAGAGTGAATGTAAATGTCAGCACAAATGCACAGTCAAAATGATGAACTGGGAAATTATGAAGGAAAAGAGATATCAATAGAGACATTAGGATATCAGGCAAAGTTTAAAGTGAGTGATAGGATTAGACATTTTCAACAGGGTTGAGTTTGAATATATAATCTTAGAAAGAAACAAATATGTAGTCAACAATTGCATTGACATTTGAGAGCATTAGGCAACCTGGTCATGGATGTTTTCAGAAATCCATGCTCACTTTAAATTTAGGCTTTGGTACAATTATAAGTGTGACCTTTGCTTTATTTTCCAGAATATTACTGTGATAAAATGTATATGTAGGTCAGGTGACATGAGTATTTCTTCCACCATTTCTGGGAGCAATATTTTGGAGACGTATAAATGAGTATTGGGAGTACAAAGAGGTGTACCATCTCTCTATGAATATAGAGATAATGCAAGAATAGACCATACTGAGAGTAAATAATATAATTGGTAAACGTTAAATAACGGATTGAATTGATATCTGAAAATATACAGGAAATCTTATATTGATATACAATCATTCATTCCAACCAGTTATACTTCTAATGGTAATATTAGGGTTATATTTTATCATGACGAGTGTGTGAGTTTTGCTTCAAAAGTGATTATGGAAATCAAAAATAATGTGTTTAGAAAGAAGTCTCATGAAAAGTCTTATCAAGAAACATGGAGGAATACATGTGTTCTGAAGAAGGAAGTTATTGAAAGTGAAACAAATGCCTATAAATTTGCTAACTTGTGTATGAAATATATATCTTATGATGGGCATAAACTGAAGAAATAGTAATGTACCAGTGTTGACTAAAAATGAACATCAAAATACATATCATGTTCCATAATAATCTACTTGCATTGATGTGACATTGGGTCAGTTACTGTAGAAATATTAGGATTCGTTTGACCATTCACTGAAGTTAGTTTTCAGTTCTAGGAAACAAATATGTATTTCAGGTGGATGAATATTTCTGAGAATAATCTTTTGAAAATTTGATTATAAATCCACATACATGAATACGAATGAATTTAGGGAGTGTACAATAAGACACATATATTTCATATTTTGAAAAATTTGGAGAGTATATATATATATATATATATATATATATATATATATATATACACACACACACATACACACACATTAAAAAGTAGCAACATATATGCCAATCGAAATTCTTCATGAAATGTATATCATCCACTGGTCCAAAAATATTCATTATACTGAATATGATTTTATTTATCATGTTGTTCATCTAAGAAGCTCACCCATAGGTTTAATTTTCAGTTCTAACTGTGTTTAGGAGGAGTGATCTCTTCTCCCAATTTGTATCTGCCAAGTCAGCCACCTCTCAAGAATGTACATGTGATAACAGGTAGGATTCTATATGTGCATATGAAATTACATGTGCTGAATTGGCTACAGAGAAAGGCAGAGAGGAATTCACCTATTTGTTACCTTTAAAAACACATGGATCTTCTTCTATTTCTCTCTTTATGGTTCTGTAGTTTTCATTGTATAAGTCTTTCACCTCTTTTGTTAGGTTGATTCCCAAGTATTTTATTTTTTTTGAAAATATTGTGAATGGAGTGTTTTTCCTCATTTCCGATTCAGAAGTTTTGTTACTGATATACAAAAATGCCTTTGATTTGTGCGTGTTGATTTTTTATCCTTCCACTTTGCTGAATTTATTTATTAGTTCTAGTAGTTTTTTTGTACACCCTTTTGGGTCTTCTAGGTATAGAATCATGTCATCCGCAAACAGTGATAATTTAAGTTCTTCTTTTCCTATTTTTATGCCTTTAATTTCTTTCATCTTTCTAATTGCTCTGGCCAGTGTTTTGAGAACTATATTGAATAGAAGTGGTGATAGAGGGCATCCCTGTCTTGTTCCTGATTTTAGAGGGAATGCTTACAATTTTTCTCCACTCAGAATGATGCTAGCCTGAGGCTTAGCATAGATAGCTTTCACAATTTCGAGGAAAGTTCCTGTTATCCCTAGTTTTTCTAATGTTTTGAATATAAAGGAATGCTGTACTTTGTCGAATGCTTTTTCTGCATCTATTGAGATGATCATATGGTTCCTATTTTAAGTCTATTTATGTGGTGAATAACATTTATTGATTTCCGTATATTGAACCATCCTTGCATCCCAGGGATTAATCCTACTTGATCATGGTGCACAATTTTTTTGATGTGCCTTTTTTTCCGATTCGCCAGAATTTTATTGAGGATTTTTGCATGTAGTTTTATCAGAGATATTGGTCTGTAGTTTTCTTTCTTTGAGGTGTCATTGTCTGGTTTCGGAATCAGGGTGATGTTGGCCTCATAGAATGAATTTGGCAAAGCTCCCTCTTTTTCCACTTCCTGAAATAAATTGAAAAGTATTGGTATTAATTCTTCTTTAAAGGTTTTGTAAAACTCCGCTGTATACCCATCTGGTCCTGGGCTTTTCTTGGTTGGTAGTCTTTTGATTGCTTCTTCAATCTGATCCATTGATATTGGTCTGTTCAAATTGTGTGTATCCTCCAGACTCAGTCTGGGCAAATCATAGGATTTAAAAAATTTATCGATGTCTTCACTCTCTTCTATTTTATTGGAATATAGGTTTTCAAAATAATTTTTAAAATGTGGCATTTATACACCATGGAGTATTACGCAGCACTAAAAAATGACAAAATCATGGGATTTGCAGGGAAATGGATGGTATTAGAGCAGATTATGCTTAGTGAAGCTAGACAATCCCTAAAAAAACAAATTCCAAATGTCTTCTTTGATATAATGAGAGCAACTAAGAACAGAGCAGGAAGGAATAGCAGGAAGAAAAGGTCAACATTAATAAGAGACATGAGGTGGGAGGGAAAGGGAGAGAAAAGGGAAATTGCATGGAAATGGAGGGAGACCCTCAATGTTTTACAAAATTATATATAAGAAGTTGTAAGTGGAAGGGGAAAATAAACAAGTAGGAAAATGAATTACAGAAGATGGAGTAGAGAGAGAATATGGGAGGGGAGGGGAGGGGAGGGGGGATAGTAGAGGCTAGGAAAGGTAGCAGAATACAACAGATACTAATAGGGCATTATGTAAAAATGTGGATGTGTAACCGATGTGATTCTGCAATCTGTATTTGGAGTAAAAATGTGAGTTCATAATCCACTTGAATCTAATATATGTAATACAAGATGTCAAGAGTTTTGTAATATTTTGAACAACCAATAAAAAAAAAACACATGGAGAACTATTTCAACAAAAAATTGACTAGATTTATAACTCCTACCCTGTATAATGCAAAAGGCAAGTCCAACTATACACTATGCCTTGTCTGAACTGCTTGTATTTCTATTCTTTTTGGGTTATTTTTCTCCATCATATTAGAATTATTAGTCAGAGTCTAGTACGGTATGGGTTAGTTTCAGGGATTCAGTATTTTGAATGGAAAATAGGAAAATAAATCCAATGTGTATGTAAATATGTGCTACACAAAAATCTTCCCACTCTCATCCAGAATAATGCCTTGACATTACCTTCGCCCCAAGTAAAACACAATTAGAGGAGAAGAGTTAGAAAAACTGTGAATACATATCTGGAATGAAATATGATCAAGAGTTCACAACCTTGAAGGTGGTAGAGGAGTTTCCAAAAGTTAGGAACAGGTAAATATTCGACAAAATTGGAGCTCTGCTGGACTAAAGACTTCTTGAGAAACTGCCTCTGAGTTTGGGCACTTGAAATATTTGTTGTTGTCAGGAGCTTTAGATTCCTTTGTAGAGAGACCATCAAAGCTGGGTATGTATCTAAGTGACCTGGAGGACATGGTTTCTTATTTTCTAATGAACATGAGGCAGCAGTGCTGAATTCTCTCTTTGTAGGTAAACTGTGGGGACTGGGGGCTAACTCTTTCCGTGTGGACTCTAAAGCCATTCGGTCATCCTCCACTTGTCGTGGTGTTTCTTGCTGCTGCAATGCGAGCTTGGTATTTGCTTCACACAATACAAGGAATTCAACTGGGACACAGTGCTAAAGGGAGTTCTGTCACGTGCGGTGTTTCAGGGTCTGCAGGATAATGTACCACCCAGGCTTCAATCCCACATAGCTTGCATCCTTGACCATAGCAATTTGATTCTGAACATTGCCCTGAAAACTCTGCATATTAAAAGATGCCTTTACATAGAAGGGTATGCTGGCTGCACCATGTCAGTTACAAGCCATTTGGAAGCCAATGGCAGATCCACATGGCCCCACCACAGATATTTTCTCACACACCTGCACACAACTTCTCTAGGCCCACTTCTCATCAGGCCCCAACTTACTGGCATCTCTGTTCTTACACCATTTTCATGGTCATGGGAATTTCAAAAATTTCATGGTATTTATCTAGCCATTTTTCAAGATTGATGTTGGAGGCATTGTGGTTTAAATTCATTCAGGAATCATTCAATGGTGAGGAAGCTCATTTGAATGAAAGCTCTGGTGAAATCTCTGAGGCAAGGCTTCCCAAAGAGTGGCCAAAAGGTCACATAAACCCAGGCCTATTGCTGTCTACAATGTGAGGTCCATGTGTGTTTTGACTCTCATCTATGGCTGCCATGTCTTTCAGAATAAAACCATGTGATATCCTGGCTGAGATTCCCAGTGCTCTGTGGAAAGCAAACCTGGGCCTAGATCTCGGTTTCCAAGGGCGACTCTCATGCGTGGCCAACTAAAATCCCAACACATTTCATGATAATACTTCTCTAAGGTCAGTTCCAGAACCCAGTCTCTAAGGGGAATCACACCAGATTTCAGCCCAGGTGTACCCAGTCATATCTTCCAACTACCACAAAAATGATGACAATTAAAATCAAAACACTCCCACATGGCCCTCATCTTCTTCCATATATTCACTCTCATTCTAAGCTCTGTCTGGAGGTTTCCATGAGCGGCGAAGTCCAAGAGAGTGTCCAAAATAAGCTCCCTTGCCCCTCATTGCCTAAAGTCATGGTGGCCTGGACACCCTTCCTGTGAACCAGGTGTGATCAAATAGGCCTGCCCTTAATACGCCTAGGCTTCTCCAATTTGAGGCATACTGACTGTCAGGTATAGATATTTTTATGTGAACTGGAGTCATGAGAAAACCCAAGAACCTATGTGCTAGACTCTCCAGGGCTTTGAAGAACTCATTTGACACAAAAAATCCCTATTCTCACTTGATGGAAGTCAGGAGCCTTACAGAGGAAGGTGAGAGACTGCATGCACAGGGACTGCTCTTTTGGCCATTTTGGTTATGGATTCACACACGGAATGATCCATCAGGTGATGAAAATGTAAGCCACAGCCTCACACAGATCAAAGAGGCTGATTCAGACACATCCCTTTCCAAAGCAATTTAGCAAATACCCACTGGTGATGCCCATTCATTTCCATTTGAAAACTGTGTGCTTCAGGCTTCACAAAGGTGTGCCCTGAGACAAAGAGCTTCCTGACATTCTGGGCAAATTAACAATAGGTAAGCAAATGGGCCAAAGTAGAGTTTCTCTACTGAGACTTTACAAGACACACTGATGTCTGATTTTTCTAAAATGCTCCAATTCCCATATATTAAATTATGTAGAGACATTAATGAACAAGAGCAAGTCATGGCAGCTGCAGTAAAACAGGCTTTAGAACAAGGGCAAGTCGTGGCAGCTGCAGTAAAATAGGCTTTAGATGCCAGGACAAGAACATGCTACAATTGTGAACAAACAGGACATTTTAAAAGGAATTGCCCCATAAGAGGAGGGTTTAACAAAACTAGGTATCAAAGGAGTAGAATACGGGGTATTTGCCCAGGATGCCATAGAGGGAGACATTGGACTAATGAATGCCATTCTCAAACCACCATAGAGGGTAGTATATTATCAAAAAACAAACAAGGACCAGGTGTTTATCCATGATATCATGGAGAAAGGCATCAGGTTACGTTGCCAGAAAATGGACAGGGGGACCCAATGCTCTGGGGCCCCAAACCACAAATATACGGAGCACTGGAGGAACCCAGCAACCCCATCAGGGTAGTGCCAAAGACACATTGTCCATCAGAGCCCTCAACAGACAAACCAGAGGGAGTGCAGGGTTGGACATCTGCACCTCTGTCAGAGCAGTACTAACTCCAGAGATGGGAGTTCAAATCATTCTCTCAGGGGTAAAAAACCTCTTCCCCAAGGAGCAGTAGGCTTATTATTGGGACGCAGCTCTTCTACTCTAAAAGGACTTATGATAAGTCCTGGGGTAATTGACCCTAATTATGAAGGTGAAATAAAAATTATAGCCAGTTCTCCAAAAGGTATATCAGTAATTTCACCAAGAGACAGAATAGCACAGTTACTAATAATACCACGCTTACATGATTAATTTTCCAGTCATGTTGTAGAAAGAGGTTCCAAGGGATTAGGCTGCACAGATGTAGATTTGGCTATGTTTTCTCTAAAGTTAGATTCTTGCCCCATACTAAAACTAAATATTCAAAGACATGAATTAAATGGGCTACTGGATACAGATGCAGAACTTAGCATCATCTCTCGTCCAGAATGGCCAAAATATTGGCCATTACAAACATCCACTCAAACACTTCAAGGCCTAGAATTGGCGACTAATCCCCATCAAAGAGCAATGGTATTAGATTGGAAGGATCCTGAAGGATGTGAAGGAACTATATAGCCATATGTATGGATCATCTTCCCGTAAATTTATGGGGATGAGATGTCCTAGATGAATTAGGTTTGAAATTAACAAAAAACATCAATTAAAATATACCCACAATTATGGTTAGACAAGGTTTTAGGATAGGAAAAAGATTAGAAAAACAATATCAAGGTATAGCAGCTCCAATACTAATAGATCAAGGAACAGACAGAAATGGGTTGGATTTTAAGAAAGGGACACTAAGACAATAAAAATTACTTGGAAATAAGAAAGACCAGTATGGGTTCCTCAGTGGACCCTGACTAAAGAAAAGGTACCAGCAGCCCATGATCTGGTCAAACAACAATTAGCAGAAGACATATAAAACCATCTGTATCTCCCCATAATACTCCCAGTTTTGTCATCAAAAAGTAATCTGGTAAATGGAGATTATTGCAAGATTTAAGAGGCATTAATAATGAGATGGTTATTATGGGACATGCTCAATCAGGGATTCCACAATTATCTGCTTTGCCAAAACTTGGTATGATTTATGTATAGATATTAAAGATTTTTTTTTTCATTTCCAATTCAACCTTAGGATAGTCCATGTTTTGCATTTACTAACCCTGCACTGAATCATGAAGGTCCTGATCAGAGATACAAATGGAAAGTACTCCCTCAAAGGATGGCTAATAGCCCAACTATGTGTCAAATTTATGTTAACAAAGTAATCCAGCCACTTAGAAATCAAAATCCTGAACTACAAATATTTCACTATATGGATGATATATTATTAGCACACAAAGCTAAAAACACATTGCTAGAATGTTATGCCACACTTAAAAACATATTAAAAAATATAAACTAGAGATAACAATAGATAAAGTAGAATTAAATTTTCCAATTAATTATTTAGGAGTTCTATTATCCTCAACCATGATCTGTCCACCAAAAATTCAAGTACGAATAGATCAACTCAAATCACTTAATGACTTTCAAATGTTATTAGGAGACATAAATTGGATAAGGCCTTATCTAGGTATACGCACAATAGAGTTGGAACCTTTTTTGATATCCTAAAAGGTCCATCAGATCCAAATTCATCCCGCATGTTAACGCCTGAAACAAGAAAGGCATTAAAAATTATTGAAACATATATGGAAAATATGCATTTGGATAGAATTGATTTAAGTTTGTCTTTATTATTTATTGTACTACCAACAAAAAATATTACTACAGGAGTATTTTGGCAAGAAGGTCCATTATTATGGATGCATTTATCTTATTCCCCTAACAATATTCTTACTCGGTATACTGAGGCTGTAGGACAATTAATACTGAAAAGAACAAAAGCAGCAAAGGAAGTGTTTGGAATTTCTCCCAATAAAATAATTACTCCATATACTCTGACTCAAATTGATGAGTTAGCTAATGAGTTAAATACTTGGGCAATAATCATGTGCAAATCTAATATTTCATTTGATAATCACTTACCATCTAATCCTTTATTGTCTTTTTGATCATTTCATCCTGTAATTTTTCCAAAAATGACAAGAAAAACACCTATCATGAATGCTCCAAATACATTCACTGATGGGTCAAATAATGGTACAGCAGCAATAGTTACACCTGATCAAACTTTTAAATTTCTAGTACCCAAACAATCATCTCAAAAGGTAGAGCTTAATGCAGTATTACAAGCTTTTGTGATGTTTAAAGATTCTGTAATTAATTTATTTTCCGATAGTCAGAATATAGTTAATGCTATAGTATCCCTTGAAGATGCTGGTAGGATTTCCCCTTCCTCTACTGTTTTCTCTTTGCTTTCCACTATACAAAGTCTAATCTTGGACAGAAAAGATCTGTTCTTTATAGGAAATATCAGAACACATACAGGATTGCCTGGAGCCCTTAGTTTGGACAATGATTTAGCAGATAAAACTACACATGACATACATATTTTCTCTATAGTAGAAGAAGCTACAAATTTTCATAAAAAGTTCTATGTCAATCCTAATAGTTTACAAAAGTGCTTTAAAATAACTAAGGAAAAATCTAGACAAATAATAAAACAATGTCAAAATTGTGTGACCTTTTTACCACACGTTAATCTTCGAGTCAATCCTAGAGGATTGATACCTAACCATATTTGGCAGATGAACGTCACAAACTTGCCAGAATTTGGAAAATTAAAATATTTGCATGTTACAGTTGATACTTCTTCTGGATTTTTGATGGGCTCCCTTCTTGTCGGAGAAAAAAACTAAAGATGTTATAGCTCATTGCTTACAAAATTTTGCCACTGTGGGTGTTCCAAAACAGTTAAAAACAGATAATGCCCCTGGTTATACTTCTACCTCTTTTAAACAATTTTGCTCATCATTTGGCATCACTCATATAACAGGAGTCCCATACAATCAGCAGGGACAAGGTATAGTTGAAAGAGCACATCAAACTATTAAAACGTACTTACTAAAGCAAAAAGAAGGAATTGGGAAGGGGTATATATTCCCCAAAGATAAACTTAAAATAACCCTTTTTACTCTAAACTTTTTAAATTTGGATTCAACAGGGCTTAGTGCTGCAGAAAGGCATATATGTCCAAAAAATGTACATAAGCCCAAGGTACTTTGGAAGGATATTCTAACAGGACAATGGAAAGGTCCTGACCCAGTAATTGTCTGGAGTCGGGGGCCTGTTTGTGTGTTTTCACAGGGAGAACAGGAGCCAATTTGGATTCCAGAGAGATTAACTAAAGAGATTTCTACAGACCCAAAAGAAGATGATTTGGCTCAAATCAATTACAGCTGATATCCAGAACTCCAGTTTGGCTATTCTTACATCTGTGACAGAACCAGGATGTTTTTTTCAATATCTATTTTATTATTGCCCTTTCCCATATCATGAAGTTCTTTTTTGTTTTTTGAGCTCATACAGACCTAGGTTAATGTTTTGCTGATCAGTTTTATTTTTGGACTATACAGTTTTTAGACTTTGCAATGGAGATTTCACATGTAAAAAGTTATAAAGCCTTTACTATTATGTTATGTGTTGTATGTATTATATTATGTGTGCACACTTGTGTTTTGTGTTATATGTTTGAATGTACATAACCATATATCATATGTGATGAGCGCTCATGAAAAAATGGATCCAAATATATTTTTTTTATTCACGTGATGTAAATATTTTAATTTAAATTGGGTATACACCCGTTGAGGATTGTTTTAAAATGTGAACAAAAAGGGAGGTTAACAGATCTGTTTGCTTTCTTTCACCTTTCCTTTTCATTATATTTAATAAATCTCTTCAAGACAATGTAAATTGTTAAGAAAATTGTTTTCTTTTAGTGCCTTCTGGAATGTTACATAATTTTTTCTTTAGGCATTGTTGCCAGAATTCCTATCTTCATCCCAGTGCCTGTGAAGACAAAGATAAAACCAATCTACAGCTTCTGCAAAAGCCATCACTGAACTGCTTGCAGAACTTGCCTGGACTATGTATCACTTGTATGCATTGTGAACTCACCTGCATGCATTGTGATCAATATGTTGGTGCATCGACTTGTGGTAGTGTTGGGGTATTTTTGCTGATGATGTCATCGGTGGTACAATTTTTCCAAAAGGAGCCCTCAATTGGCTTGGTGTATCTTCCTCCCTTCTGCTTGTCATGGTTGTTCAGCTAAAATTTGGGGTCCAACAGAGATGAGACAAAGAACCTTACCCCCCCACTGGTACAAAGTCCTCTCCATAGGTGTGGCTGTATACTGGACCTGTAGTTAGTGACGGGTAAGATCCAGTTGCAATGGTACCAACCTAAGACTGGAGGCTGACACCTTGAGGTCAGCTCATTCGATAATGGGTAAGGACCATATGTACTATTGGACAACCTAAGGCAGGCATAGTCCCTAAGCCACATGCTTGTTGTTTAAACAGAGAGGGGGAGATGTTGAGAGCCACAGCCCGAGGGGCCAAAGAAAACTTTCAGACTGCCAGCTGATGGTTTGCTCACAGCGGCCCCAGCAACATCTAGCTGATTGGCTACTCTGCGGTGATGCCCATTGGGCTGTTTCCCCACCCTTTCAAACTACCAAGCTGCTCATTGGGGGATTTTTTTGGCTCTGCCCAAATGAACCAGCCAATCGAACTCAAGAGCAGGAGGAGTGGAGAGGTTGAGAGCTTGTGGGAAGCTGGTGGTGGCAGTTGTGCTCTGAGGGTATTTCCCGAGGAGCTATTTTTTTGGCGTGTGTAGTTCTAAAAATAAAGTTAGTTTATTTGACATGTGGCTCCTGAATTGTGCCCAGCCAGACTGTGGCAATCATAAATTGATGGAGAAAAACAACCAAAACAGAATAGAAATACAAGCAGTTCGGAGGAGGCATGGTGTATAGCTGGATTTACCTTTTGTATGATAAAGGGTAGGTGTTATTAATCTAGTCAATATTAAATTGAAATAATTCTCCGTGTGTTTTAAAGTTAACAAATATGTGAATACCTGTCTCCCTGTATCTGTAGCCTATTCAGCACATGTATTTTTGTATGCACATATAGAATCCTACCTGGTATCACATGTACATTTTTGTGAGGTGGCTGACTTGGCAGATACGAATTGTGAAAAGAGATCACTACTCCTAAACGTTTTTGGAATTGAAAATTAGAACTATGCGTGAGCTTCCTAGTTGAACAAGATAATACATAAATCCATGTTCAGTAAAATGAATATTTTTGGATCTGTGGATGATATATATTTCATGATGAATTTCGATTGGCATATATATTGCTACCATTTAATGTCTGTGCATTTGCGTGTGTGTGTGTGTGTGTGTGTGTGTGTGTGTGTGTGTATATATATATATATATATATATATATATATATATATATACTCTCCAGATTTTTCAGCATATAAAATATATGTGTCTTATTATACAATCCCTAAATGCATTCATATTCATGCATGTGGATTTATAATCAAATGTTCACAAAATCATTCTCAGAAATATTCATCCACCTCAAATATATATTGTTTCCTAGTGCTGAAATCTAAATTCAGTGAATGGTGCATAGAAGTCATAATTTTTCTACAGTAACTGACCCACTTTAACATCAATGCAAGTAGATTACTATGGTACATGATGTGTATTTTGACGTTCATTTTTATTGAACACTGTTACATGACTATTTCTTCAGTTTATGCACATCATAGGATATATATTTTATTCACAAGTTTGCAAATTTATAGGCATTTGTTTCACTTTCTATCACTTCCTGCTTCAGTACACATGTATTCCTACATGTTTTTGACTGTTTTTTTCATGAGACTTCTTTTTATTTTAGGTTTCAATAATCACTTTTGAAGCAAAACTCACACACTCTTCATGACAAACCATAACCCTAATATTACCATTAGATGTATAAATGGTTGTAATAAATGTATGTATATAAATATAAGATTTCCTGTATATTTTCAGATATCAATTCAATCCATTATTTAATGTTGGAACCAGTTATATTATTTATTCACAGTATGGTCTATTCATTCATTTTATCTATTTTCGTAGACACAGGGTATACCTATATGTACACCCAATACTAATTTATACAACTTCAAAATATTGCCCACAGAATTAGTGGAAGAAATGCTCATGTCACCTGAACTACATATACACTTTATCACACTAATATTCTGGACACAAAATGCAAAGTTCACACTTATGATTGTACCAAAGCCTAAATGGAAAGTGAGCATGGATTACTAAAAACAACCAAGTCCAGATTGCCTAATGCTCTCAAATGTCAATCGTATTGGTGCTAAATATTTGTTTCTCCGTAAGATTGTGTATTCAACCTCTACCCTGTTGAAAATGTCTAATCCTATCACTCAATTTATACATTGCCTGATTTCTTAATGTCTCTATTCATATCTGCTTCCCTATATATTTTCCCCAGTTCATCATTGTGACTGACTCTTCACATGTGCTGACATTTACGTTCATTCTCTACCGGAAACCCTATTGTTAAAGAACTTTTGGTCCAAATCCTATACTCACTCTTCTTCCTAAACCTACTGACTATCTTTCTAATCCTACTGACTACCCTTTTTGAGTGGATGGTTTCTTCTACATTTAATCATCCAATTTACAAGGTCCTATGCCATTGTTTATCAATTTATCTGAGACATTTGTGCAGAAGGTATTTCAAAGCTAAGTATCCCAATCAAGGGCCCAATGCTCTTCTGGGCTTCAAATCTTATGCAGACTTCTGTATTTATACTTATATTTCACCTATATATTCTTGTAAATATCACAGGTTCCCAATACCATTATTCTTCACACAGAATGATTCCTAACCCAAATTTAACCTGTTATTACCCTAACCATACACTGTTCCCTCAATCTAACTTTACAGAAAAGCAGGGACAGAGTTGGTCTTACATTACAGGAGTGTAGGGGATATTCCACCTGCTGAGAACCTTAAAGGTCCATGCAGAAATGATCCCTGGAGAAGTTGTAAGCAGCTATGAAGGACCTGAGGGAGGAAAAGACAACTTCCATGGTAAACAACCTGGTCAGGATGAAAGGATGTGTCTGAATCAGCCTCTTTCATCTTAATGTAGAGAAGATGGACCAAACCAGGCTTGTGTGGAGAGCTGTTCCCGGGTGCCTATGGTGAAATACCATTCTAACTTGTGAAAATGTCACAGGAAGTAGGGGTACCCTGCACCTCTTGGGACCCTTGGAAGCAACTGTTAGGACAAAGTGGTTGCCAAGGCAGTGACTTCATTAACTTCCTGAAGGAAGTTACCTCACATGACTTCCTTGGTGATGGAACTCTCTAAATTTGGGATTCAGGAAGTCAGGCAACCACAGCCAGTCCCAGTCCCAGTCCCAGTGGTCTCACTTGTTTGGGTTAACCAAGGACAGAGTCAGTCTTTCTTGGTACCTAGTGATGTGAGGATGGCCAAATGCCAGGAAAGCTAAGAAGAGGGGCCTTTCCTGAGAAAGAAGGTAGTGGCTCACCACTGGCTTCTGACAACTTCACAGATTTGGCCAAGGAGACCAGAACAGAGGCAGCACAGTCCACTTCGGGGAAATATAGTATGGCCCACCCGTCAGAGGACACTCCGGATAGTCACAGACCTACTTTGGGGAAGGAGGTGCCTTTTTGAGTGTGGGTGTGAGTTTGTGGTTTTCTCTCATGTTCTGAGAATAGGTAGCAAAGGCAATTTGTTTGGTTTGGAGAAGACTGTTTCTAGTATGTTCTCTGACAAGGTGAGTGTTTCTATTACTGTGTATCCCACTCTGTCCGTGGTTGTAGTATTAGAAAAAGAATGCATCAATGGGTGTGTTCTGTCTAGTAGAAAGCTTCCCTGCATTCATACTGCCAATTTATGAATGGACTGCGGCTAGCCTTATCAATCGGCAAAACCTACTATCTTCCTAAATTCCTGTTTTCTTCCTGAATTCTGGACACTCTCCAGAATAGGCTCATGGTTTTGTGTCCAAGATATGTACCACCTCCAAGCTCTGTCACATGGCCATGTACTGGATAGCTGAAGGGAATGGTGAGCATCTCAGAAAACTCAGATATCCGGGTGACCAGGAAAGTCTCAGTGGGGAAACCCTGCTTTGGGCCTTTTGCTTACCTATTTTTCTGTTGCCCTGAATGCAAGGAAAGTCTTTGGCTCAGGCCACCCCTTTGTGAAGCCTGAAGAAAACAGTATTCAAATGGAAATGAATGGGGATCACCTGTGGCTCTTTGCTTAATTGGAAAGAGATGTGTCTGAATAAGCCTCTTGGCCCTGTGTGAAGCTGAGGCTTAGATTGTCAGCACCTGATGGATCTAAAGAAAGATCCCATGTTTGCATCCATAACCAAAATTCAAAAAATCAGTCATTGTGGATGAAGTCTCTCACCTTCCTCTGTTAGGTTCCTGACCTCCATCAAGTGTGAATATGGACCCTTGGGTCAAATGAGTTCTTCAAAGCCCTGCAGATGTGCTAGTGTTCTCTCATGAATACAAACCACATAAAGAATCTATACCTGACAGTCAGTAGGCCTCAAATAGTAGAAGCAGAGCAGTAATAATGTCAGGCCTATTTGATCACTCCTGGTTCACAGGAAGGGTGCCCAGGCCACACTGACTTTAGGCAAATGAGGGGCAAGGGAGCTTATATTGGACACTCTCCTGAGCTGCATCACTCATGGAAACCTCTAGACAGAAGTTATGATCAGTGTCTATATGGAAGAAAATGAGGGCCATGTGGGAATGTTTTGGCTATAATTGTGGTCATTTTTGTGGCAGTTGGAAGAGATGAGTGGGTCCGCCAGGGCTGGAACTCTTGGGTAATTCCCCTTATAGACTGAGTTCTGGAACTGACCTCAGAGAAGTATTGCCATGAATTGTGTTGGGATTTTAGGAGGCCACGCATGAGATTCACCCTTGGATTCGGAAATCTAGTCCCAGGTTGGTTTTCCACAGAGCACTGGGAATCTCAGGCAGGATATCACTTGATTTTATTATGAAAAACTTGGCAGCCATAGTGGAGAGCCAAAACACAAATGGACCTCACATTGTAGAGTTCAATGTGCCTGGCTTCATGTGACCTTTTGGCCACTCTTTGGGAAGACTTGCCTGTGAGCGTTCTCCAGAGATTTCATTGAAATGAGCTTCCTCACCATTTAATTGTTCCTGAATGAATTGAAACCCACAGTGCCTCCAACTTCATCCTTGAAAAATGGCTATCTCATGCAACAGCAAAGGGTTTATTGGGGGTCCAGCATGTGGGGGATCAGAGCTAACTTGAATAGAGCAGAGTGCCCTGAGAAGAGCTTAAGCAGAGCTTATATACTTTCCTTGGGGAGGGCAGGGAGCGAAGTTTTTTGATGGGTAAGGGCGAGTGGGCGGTTTGCGTTCAACCGGGTGAAGGAGTACATTCTGCAGTTTAGCAGTTGGGGACAGGACATTCTGGAAACAAGATTAGCAAACAGTTCTCAAGATTTCAAGAGTGTTTTGTTAAGCATACAGAAAAAAAGTGACAAGTACCTATTTTATTAACCTTTCATTCCTCACTTCTTCTTCTATCTACTTTTAATCATAAAAGTGATCATTGGGGGGTGTCACATTCAATGTCTTCTAGTGGAGTATTACCATAAGTTTAACTTGTCCAATTTGAGCTTGGAGAAAAGAAATTACACGGTTGAGCAAAGAGGGTTTTATAGTTAGCAATATTATGGAGATTATTTTGGACAGGCCAGGGTTGTTAAAA
This sequence comes from Callospermophilus lateralis, assembly GCF_048772815.1. Taxonomy (NCBI): domain Eukaryota; kingdom Metazoa; phylum Chordata; class Mammalia; order Rodentia; family Sciuridae; genus Callospermophilus; species Callospermophilus lateralis. The sequence continues at coordinate 1,647,113 of NW_027513276.1, forward strand.
AGTAGTCAAACAGGGGGACTATGTGAACCAAGACTCAAACCACCCTTTTTTGTCCTCTCACTCTCTCATTTACGCTCTTCAGGGTGTCTTTTTAATTTAATCATAATTTTTTTATAACTCCATTATGCTCGGAATAAACACAACATTCTTCCCAGGAAATGACAAGTACCTATTTTATTAACCTTTCACTACCGAATAACCCTTTTTGACTGGATGTTCCCTTCGACATTCAATCATCCAAGGTACAAGGTCCAATGCCATTGTATATTGATTAATCTGACACAACTGTGCAGAACCTAATTCAAAGCTAAGTATCCCAATCAAGGGCCCAATGCTCTTCTGGGCTTCAAATCTTACATAGATTTCTGTTTTCATACATATATTTCACCTATATATTCTCATACATATCGCAGGTTCCCAATACCATTATTCATCCAGCAGAATGATTCCTACCCCAAATCAAACATGTTATTAACCCTAACCATACACTGTTCCCTCAATCTAACATTGCAGAACAGCAGGGACAGAGTTGGTCCTACAATACAGAAATGTAGTGGATCTTCCGCCTGCTGAAAACCTCAAAGGTCCATGCAGAAATGATCCCTGGAGAACATGTAGGCAGCTATGAAGGACCTGGGAGAGTAAAAGTCATCTTCCATGGCAAACTACCTGGTCAGGATGAAGAACTGTGTCTCATTCAGGCTCTCTCTTCTTAATGTAGACAAGATGGACCAAACAAGGCCTGTGTGGAGAGCTGTTCCTGGGTTCCTATGGTTGATATACCGATCTAACTTGTGAAAGTGTCAGAGGAAGTATGGAAGCAACTATTAGGACAAAGTGGTTGCTAAGGTAGTGACCTCATTCACTTCCTGAAGGAAGTGACCTCACCTCACTTCCTTGGTGATGGAACTCTTTTAACTTGGGATCCAAGAAGCCAGGCATCCAGAACCAGTCCCAGTCCCAGTCACAGTGGGATCACTTGTTTAGTTTTACCAAGGACAGAGTCACTCTTTCTGGGTACCTACTGATGTGAGGATGGTCAAATGCCAGGAAAGCTCTGAGAGGGGCCTTTCCTGAGAAAGCAGGTAGTGGCTCACTGCTGGCTTCTGACTACTTCACAAAGTTGGCCAAGGAGACCAGATCTGAGAAAGGACAGGCCATTTGGGTGGAACATAGTATGGCCTAGCAGTCAGAGGACACTCCGGATAGTCACAGACCTACTTGGGGAAAGGAGATGCCATTGTGGGTGTGGGTGTGGGTTTGTGGTTTTGTCTCATGTTCTGAGAATAGGTAGCAGTGGCAGTTTGTTTGGTTTGCAGTGAACTATTTCTACTAAGTCGTTTCACAAGGCATGTGATTCTATATCTGTGTACCTCACTGTGTCCGTGGTTGTAGACATTAGAAAAAAGAATGCATCAATGGATGTGTCCTGTCTACTAGAATGCTTCCCAGCATTTATCCTGATGAATTAATGAATGGACCAGGGCTTGCCTTATCAATGGCCAACATCTGCTATCTTCCTAAGTTCCTGTTTTCTTCTGGAATTCTGGCCACTCTCCAGAATAGGCTCATGGTTTTGTGTCCAAGATATGTACCACCTCCAAGCTCTGTCACATGGTTATGTACTGAATAGCTGAAGGGAATGGTGAGAATCTCAGAAAACGTAGATATCAGTGTGACTACTAACCTCTCAGTGGAGAAACCCTGCTTTGGGCCTTTTGCTTATAAAATCTTCTTTTGCCCTGAAAGTCAGGAAGGTCTTTGCCTCATGCCAACCCTTTGTGAAGCCTGAAGAAAACAGTTTTCAAATGGAAATGAATGGGCATCACCTGTGGCTCTTTGCTTAATTGCTTTGGAAAGGGATGTGTCTGAATCAGGCTCTTGGCCCTATGTGAGTCTGTGACTTAGATTGTCAGCACCTGATGGATGTAAAGAAAGATCCCATGTGTGCATCCAAAACCAAAATGGCCAAAAGAGCAGTCATTGTGGATGAAGTCTCTCGCCTTTCTCTGTAGGGTTCCTGATCTCCATCAAGTTAGAATAGGGATCCATTGGATCAAATGAGTTCTTCAAAGCTCTGCAGAGGCTAGCCCATTGCGGCTTGCTTTTTCTCATGACTCAAATACACATAAAGAATCTAAACCCCACAATCAGTAGGCCTCAAATTGGAGAAGCGGAGCAGTATCAAATGCAGGCCTATTGGATCACTCCTGGTTCACAGGAAGGGTGTCAGGACACTCGAACATTAGGCAAATGAGGGGCAAAAGAGCTTATTTTGGACACTGTCTTGGACTGTGCCCCTCATGGAAACCTCTAGCAAGAGTTATGATGAGTGTCTATATGGAAGAAAATGAGGGCCATGTGGGAGTGTTTTGGTTTCAATTGTGTTCATTTGTGTGGCGGTTGGAAGAGATGACTTGGTTCACCTTGGCTTGAACTCTGGTGTGATTCCCCATAGAGACTGAGTTCTGAAACTCACCTCAGAGAAGTATTGCCATTAATTGTGTTGGGATTTTAGGAGGCCACGCATGAGAGTCGCCCTTGGAAACTGAGATATAGGCCCAAGGTGCCTTTCCACAGAGCACTGGCAATCTCAGCCAGGATAATACATGATTATATTCTTAAAAACATGGCAGCCATAGTTGAGAATCAAAACAAACATGGACCTCACAGTGTAGAACTCGATAAGCCTGGCTTCATGTGACCTTTTTGCCACTCTTTGGAAAGCCTTGCCTGTTAGTGTTCTCCAAAGATTTCATTGAATTGAGCTTCCTCACCATTTAATGGTTCCAGAATGAATTGAAACCGACAGTGCTTCCAACTTCAATCTTGAAAAATGCCCAGATAAATACCATGAAATTTTTGAATTTCCCATGACCAGGTCGCACTGGGGAACCTGTGGATGTCCTACGTCTGATCATGAGTGTATCAGGCAGTGCCTTGATTGACAGGGATTCATAAAAATGATGTAGAACAGCGATACCAGTAAGTTGAACCCTGCTGAGTCGAGGGCCTAGAGCAGAGGTGGGAAGGTGTATGATAAAACATCTGTGTGGGCCAATGTGAATCTGCCATTGGCTTCCAAATGGCTTGTGACTGACATGGTGCAACCAGCAGAATGTTCTATGTAAAAGCATATTTTTATATGGAGAGGTTTCAGGGCAATGTTCAGAACCAGGTTGCTATTGACAAGAGGGCAAGCTATGGGGGATAGAAGCCTGGTTGGTGCATTCTCCTGAGAACCCTGACACACCGCACATGACAAAACTCCCTCCAGCACTGTGTCCCAGTTGAACTCCTTGTATATCATGAAGCAAATACCAAACTCCCAGTGCAGCAACAAGAAACACCTTGAAAATTGGAGGATGACCAAATGGCTTCACAGTCCACATGGGGAGACACTTAGCCCACATTGGCCACAATTGACCTACAAAGAGAGAAATCAGCACTGCTGCCTCATGTTCATTGGAAAATAAGAAACCATGTTCTCCAGGTCACATAGATGCAGACCCAGCTTTGATGGGCTCACTAGAGAGAAAGCAAAAGCTCCTTACAAAAACATATATTTCAAGTGCCCAACCTCATAGGCAGTTTCTCAAGAAGTCTTTAGGGCACCAGAGCTCCATGTTTTTGGAAAGTTTACCCTGTCCCTTACTTTGGGTAACTCCTCTAACACCTCCAAAGTTGTGAACTCCTGAGCATATTCCATTCCAGATATGTATTCACAGATTTTCTACCTCTTCTCTTCTCATTATGTACTACTTGGGGTGGAGGTAATGACAATGCATTGTTCTGGATGAGAGTAAGAAGATTTTTGTGTACCACATATTTGCATACACTTTGGATTAATTTTCCAATTTTCCATTCGACATACTGAATCCCTGACACTAAACCATACCCTACTAGACTCTGACTGCTTATCCTAATATGATTGAGAAAAATAACTCAAACAGAATAGAAATAAAAGAAGTTCAGAGGAGGGGTGGTGTATAGTTGGGCTTGCCTTTTGCAATATATAGGGTAGGAGTTATAAATCTAGTCAATTTTTAATTGAAGTAGTTCTCAGTGTGTTTTTAAAGTTAACAAATAGGTGAATCCCTGTCTCCGTTTATCTGTAGCCTATTCAGCACATGCTTTTGTATATGCACATATAGAATCCTACCTGGTATCACACGTATACACTTGTGAGGTGGCCAGCTTGGCAGATACAAATTGTGAGAAAAGATCACTCCTCCTAATCGCTGTTGGAATTGAAAATTCAACCTATGGGGGAGCTTCCTAGTTAAACAGCATTATACATAAATCCATGTTCAGTAATATAAATATTTTTTGGATCTTTGGACGATATATATATATCATGATGAATTTTGATTGTCATATATATTGCTACTTTTTAATGTCTCTGTGTGGGTTTTGTGTGTGTGTGTGTGTATATATATATATATATATATATATATATATATATATATATACGCTCTAGATTTTTCAAAACCTGAAATATATGCGTCTTATTATGCACTGCCTAAATTCATTCATGTTCATCTATGTGGATTTCTAATCAACTTTTCACAAGATTATTCTCAGAAATATTCATCCACCTGAAATACATATTTGTTTCCTAGTACTGAAAACTAAATTCAGTGAATGTTGCACACAAATTCTAATATTTCTACAGTAACTTACCCAGCTTAACATCAATGCAAGTACATTCCTATGTTCCATGATGTCTATTTTGACGTTCATTTTTATTCAACACTGGTACATTACTTTTTCTTCATTTTATGCACATCATAGGATATATATTTCTTGCACAAGTTATCAAATTTATAGGCATTTGTTTCACTTTCAATCACTTCCTGCTTCAGAACACATGTATTCCTCCAGGTTTCTTGATAGTTTTTTTCATGAGACATCTTTCCAAACACATTATTTTCGATTTCCATAATCACTTTTGAAGCAAACTCACACACCCATCATGATACACCCTAACCCTATTATTACCATTTGATGTATAACTTGTTGGAATGAATGATTGTATATGAACATAAAATTTCTTATATATTTTCATATATCAATTCAATCTATTATTAAAAGTGGAACCAGTTATATTATTTATTCACAGTATGGTCTATTAAGGCATCATCTCTATATTCATACATACAGGGTACACCTAAATGTATCCCCAATACTAATTTATAAGTCTTTAAAATATTGCTTTCAGAAATGGTGGAAGAAATACTATAGTCACCTGATATACATATACATTTCATCACAGTAATATTCCTGACACAAAAGGCAAGGGTCACACTTATGATTGTACCAAAGCCTAAATTGAATTTGAGCATGTATTACTAACAACATCCATGTCCTGGTTCCCTAATGCTCTCAAATATCATTCCTATTGGTGACGACATATCTGTTTCTTCCTAAGATTATATATTGAACCATAACTCTGTTAAAAATGTCTTATCCTACAACTCACGTAGTACTTTGCCTAATTTTCTAATGTCTCCATTGATATCTGCTTTCAAACACCTTTTCTCCAGTTCATCATTGGGAATGTCCCTTCAAATGTGCTGACATTTACATTCACTCTCTCACCAAAACCGTATTGCTAAAGAACATTTGGTCCAACTCCTAGACTCACTCAAATGTGTTCTTCAAAGCCCTGCAGAGGGCAGCCCAGAGGTGCTTGGGTTGTCTCATGACTCCAATTCACATAAAGAATCTAAACCCTACAGTCAGTAGGCCTCAAATTGGAGAAGCAGAGCAGTATTAATTGAAGGCCTATTTGATCACTCCTGGTTCACAGGAAGGGTGTCCAGGCCACCCTGACTTTAGGCAAATGAGGTGCAAGGGAGCTTATTGTGGACACTGTCTTGCGCTGCGCCCCTCATGGAAACCTCCAGCCAGAGGTTATGATGAGTGTCTATATGGAAGAAGATGAGGGCCATGTGGGAGTGTTTTGGTTTTAAATGTGGTCATTTGTGCGGTGGTTGAAAGAGATGACTGGGTCCACCTGGGCTTGAACTCTGGTGTGATTCCCCTTAGAAATGGAGTTTTGGAAATGACGTTAGAGATGTATTGCCATGAATTGTGTTGGGATTTTAGGAGGAGAAGCATGAGATTCGACCACGCATGACAGTAGGCCTCAAATTGGGAACGCAGAACATTTTGTCCAAATCCTTTATTCACTCTTCTTTTTAATCCTATCGTCTAACTTCCTAATTCTAGATAAATACCACGGTATATTTGAAATTCCAATGACCAGGTGGCACTGGAGAATATTTGGATGTCCTGTTGCTGATTATGAGTGTACCAGACAGTGCCTTGATTGACTGGGTTTCATGAAAATGGTGTAGAACAGAGATGCCAGTAAGTTGGAGTCTGCTGAGTAGTTGGCCTAGAGCAGTGGTGTGCAGGTGTGTCATAAAACATCTGTGGTGGGGTCATGTGGATCTTCCATTGACTTCCAAATGGCTTGTGGCTGACATAGTGTAGCCAACAGACCCTTATATGTAAAGGCATCTTGTTATATCGAGAGGTTTAAGGGAAATTTTAGGAATAAGGTTGCTATGGTCAAGGGCACAAGCTACGTGAAATAGAAGACATTTTGGTGCATTTTCCTGCAGACCCTGACCCTCCACACCTGACAGAACTCCCTCTAGCACTTTGTCCCAGTTGAACTCATTGTATTTTGTGAAGTAAATACCATACTCCCAGTGAAGCAGCAAGAAACACCACAGAAAGTGGAGGATGACCAAATGGCTTCACAGTCCACACGGGGAGACACTTAGCCCCCAGTGGTCACAGTTTACCTACAAAGAGAGAATTCAGCAACTGCTCCCTCATGTTCATTATAAAATAAGAAACCATGTCCTCCAGGTCACATAGATGCAGACCCAGCTTTGATGGTCTCACTACAAAGAGAGAAGAACATATATTTCAAGGGCCAAATCTCAGAGGCAGTCTCTCAAGAAGTCTTTAGACAAGAAGAGCTCCATGTTTGTGGAGTGTTTACCCTGATCCTTACTTTGGAAACTCCTCTACCAACTCCAAGGTTGTGAACTCCTGAGCATCTTCCATTCCAGTTATGTATTCATAGATTTTCTAACTCTCCTCCTATAACTGTGTCTTATTGGGGCGAAGGTAATGTCATGGCATTGTTCTGGATGAGAGTTGGAATATTATTCTGTGGCACATATTTGCATACACATTGAATTCATTTTCCTATTTTCCAATCAAAATACCGAAATCATGACACTAACCTGTACCCTACTAGACTCTCACTACTAATCCTAATATGATGGAGAAAAAAAACCCAAATACAAGCATTTTAGTGGACGCATGGTATATATTTGGACTTGCCTTTTGCATGATAAAGGGTAGGTGTTATAAATCTAGTAAATTTTTGTTTAAAACAATTTTTCATGTGTTTTTAAATTAACAAATATGTGAATTCCTGTCTCCCTTTCTGTATATACTATTTAGCACATGTATTTTTTCATGCACATATAAAATCCTACCTGGTATCACAGGTTAATTTTTGTGTGTTGTCTGACTTGGCAGATTCAAATTGTGAGAAGAGATCACTCCTCCTACCCTACTAGACTCTGACTACTAATCCTAATATGATGGAGAAAAATAACCGAAACAGAATGGAAATACAAGCAGTTCAGTGGAGGCATGGTGGATATTTGGACTTGCCTTTTGCATGATAAAGAGTTGGTGTTATAAATCTAGTCAATTTTTGCTTAAAATAGTTCTCCATGTGTTTTTAAAATTATCAAATATGTGAATTACTGTCTCCCTTTCGCTATAGACTACTAAGCACATGTGTATTTATATGCACATATAGAATCCTACCTGGTATCACAGGTTAATTTTTGTGTGTTGTCTGACTTGGCAGATACAACTTGTGAGAAGAGATCACTCCTACTAACCACTGTTGAAACTGAAAATTCAACTTATGGGTGAGCTTCCTAGTTGAAAACATTATTCATAAATGCATGTTCAGTAAAATAAATATTTTTGCATATTTGAATGATATATATTTCATGATGAATATCGATTAGCATATGTATTGCTACTTTTTAATGTCTGTGTGTGTGTTTTGTATATATATATATATATGTATATATATATATATATATATATATATATATATATATACACTCTCCAGATTTTTCGAAATATGAAATATATGTGTCTTATATACACTCCATAAATTCATCCATGTTCATGTATTTAGATTTATAATCAATTTTTCACAAGATTATTCTCAGAAATATTTATACACCTGAAATATATATTTGTTTCCAAGTACTGAAAACTAACTTCAGTGAAAGGTACATACGAATCCTAATATTTCTAGAGTAACTGACCCAGTTTAACATCAATGCAAGTAGACTCCTATGGGACATGATGTGTATTTTGACGTTCATTTTTTTCAACACTGGTACATTACTATTTCTTCAGTTTATGCACATCATAGAATATATATATATATATATATATATATATATATATATATATATATATATATATATATATATCATCCACAAGTTCACAAATTTGTAGGCATTTGTTTCACTGTCAATCACTTCCTGCTTCAGAACACATGTATTCTTCCATGTTTCTTGACTGGTCTTTTCATGAGACTTCTTTCCAAAAATAATATTTTTTTAGTTCCATTGTAAGATTAAAGCAAAACTCACACACCCTTCAGGATAAACCATAACCCTAGTATTAACATTAGATGTATGACTGGTTGGAATGAATGTATGTATATCAATATAAGATTTCCTGAATATTTTCAGATATCAACTCAATACATTACTTAAAGTTGGAAGAAGTCGCATTATTTATTCACAGTATGGCCTATTCATGCATTATCTCTATATTTATAGACACAGGGTACATCTATTTTTGCCCACAATACTAATTTATACATATTCAAAATATTGCTCCAAGAAATGGTGGAAGAAATACTCATGTAAGCTGATCTACATATACATTTTATCACAGTAATATTCTGGTCAGAAAATGCAAATATCACACTTATGATTGTACCAAAGCCTAAATGGAAAATGAACATGGCTTACTAAAAACATCCATGTGCAGGTTGCCTAATGCTCCCACTTGTCAATCTTGTTGGGGACTACATATTTGTTTCTTTCTAAGATTATATATTCAAACTCAATCCTATTGAAAATGTCTTATCCTATCTCTCACTTTACACTTTGCCTGATTTCCTAATGTCTCTATCGATATTAGCTTTCTAACATATTTTCCCCTGTTCATAATTGTGACTGACTCTTCACACGTGCTGACATTTACATTCACTGTCTACCCGAAAACCTATTGCTAAAGAAATTTTGGTCCAAATCTTATACTCACTCTTCTTTCTAAACTTACCAACTGTCTTTCTAATACTACCGACTATTCCTTTTTGCCTGGATGTTCTCTTCGACATTCAATCATCCAAGGTACAAGGTCCTATAACATTGTATATCGATTAATCTGAGACATCTGTGCAGAACATAATTCAAAGCTAAGTATCCCAAATGAAGGGCCTAATGCCCTTCTGGGCTTCAAATCTAAATAGATTTCTGTTTTCATACTTATATTTTACCTATATATTTTTGTAAATATTGTAGGTTCCCAATGCCATTATTAATCCAGCAGAATGACTCCTCACCCAAATTGAACCTGTTATTAACCCTAACCATACACTGTTCCCTCAATCTACGTTTACAGAAGACCAGGGACAGAGTTGGTTTTACAATACAGGAATGTAGAGCATCTTTAACCTGCTGAGAACCTCAATGGTCCAAGCAGAAATGATCCCTGGAGAACTTGTAGGCAGCTTTTTAGGACCTGAGAGAGCAAAAGTCATCTTCCATTGCAGACAACCTGGTCAGGATGAAGGAATGTGTCTGAATAAGCCTCTCTCTTTTTAATGTAGAGAATATGGACCAAACCTGGACTCTGGGGAGAGCTGTTCCTGGTTTCCTATGGTTGATATTCCATTCTAACTTATGAAAGTGTCACAGAAAGTAGGGGCATCCTCTATCTCATGGGACCCTTGGAAGCAACTGTTAGGACAAAGTGGTTGCCAAGGTAGTGACTTCATTCAATTCTTGAAGGAAGTGACCTACCTCACTTCCTTGGTGATGGAACTCTCTGAATTTGGGATCCAGGAAGCCAGGCACACAGAACCAGTCTCAGTCTCAATTTCAGTGGACTCACATGTTTGGATTTACCAATGACAGAGTCAGTCTCTCTTGGTACCTACTGATGTGAGGATGGCCAAATGCCAGGAGAGCTCTCAAGAGGGGACGTTCCTGAGAAAGCAGTAAGTGACTCACCACTGGCTCCTGACAACTTCACAGATTTGAACAAAGAGATCAGATCTGAGACAGGACAGGCCATTTCATGGGTACATAGAATGGCCAACAAGTCAGAGGACACTCCGGATGGTCACAGACCTACTTGGGGGAAGGATGTGCCTTTGTGGATGTGGGTGAAAGTTTGTGGTTTTGTCTCATGTTCTGAGAATAGGTAGGGAAGGCAGTTTGTTTGGTATTCAGTGGAGAGTTTCTAGTAAGTCGTTTGACATGGCGAGTGTTTCTATGTCTGTGTATACCACTGTGTCCGTGGTTGCAGACATTAGAAAAGAGAATGCATTAATGGATGTGTCCTCTCTAGTGGAAAGCTTCTCAGGATTAATCTTTCCCAATTTATGAATGGACTGCGGCTTGACTTGTGGATGGGCAACACCTACAATCTTCCTAAGTTCCTGATTTCTTCCTGAATTCTGGCCACTCTCCAGAATAGGCTCATGGTTTTGTGTCCAAGATATGTACCACCTCCAAGCTCTGTGACATGTCCATGTACTGGTGAGCTGAAGAGAATGGGGAGCATCTCAGAAAACTCAGATATCAGTGTGACCAGGAAAGTCTCAGTGGAGATTCCCTGCTTTGTGCCTTTTGCTTCCCTATTGTTCTGTAGCACTGAATGTCAGAATGGTCTTTGCCTCAGGGCACCCCTTTGTGAAACCTGAAGAAAACAGTTTTCAAATGGACATTAATGTGCATCACCTGTGGCTCTTTGCTTAATGCTTTGGAAAGGGGTGTGTCTGAATTAGCCTCTTGGCCTTGTGTGTGGCTGTGACTTAGATTCTCAGCGCCTGATGGATCTAAAGAAAAATCCCATGTGTGCATACAAAACCAAAATGGCAAAAAAGATCAGTCATTGTGGATAAAGACTCTTTCCTTCCTCTGTTAGGTTCCTGACCTCTTCCAAGTGAGAATAGGGATTCTTTAGGGTCAAATGAGTTCTTCAAAGCCCTGCAGATGTGCTTGGGTTTTCTCATGAATCCAAATCACATAAAAAGTCTATACCTGACAGTCAGTAGTCCTCAAATTGGAGAAACAGAGCAGTATAAAAAGCAGGCTCATTTAATAACTCCTGGTTCACAGGAAGGGTGTTTAGGCCACCCTGATTTTAGGCAAATGAGGGGCCAAGGAGCTTATTGTGGATACTTTTTTTGGCTGTGTCCCTTATGGAAACCTCCAGCCAGAGGTTTTGATAAGTGTCTATATGTAAGAAGATGAGGGCCATGTGGGAGTGTTTTGGTTTTAATTGTAGTCATTTGTGTTGTGGTTGGAAGAGATGACTGGGTCCACCTGGGCTTGAACTCTGGTGTGATTCCCCATAGACAGTGAGTTCTGGAACTGACCTCAGAGAAGTATTGCCATGAATTGTGTTGGGATTTTAGGAGGCCACGCATGAGTGTCGCCTTTGGATACTGAGATATAGTCCCAGGGTGGCTAAGTTGATATCAAAACACTCATGGACCTCAATTGTAGACCTCAATGGACCGGGGGTTTCATTTGACCTTTTGGACTCTCTTTGGGAAGCCTTGCCTATGAGAGTTCTGCAGAGTTTTTATTGAAATGAGCTTCCTCACCATTTAGTGGTTCCTGAATGAATAGAAACCCACAGTGCATCCAACTTCATTATTGAAAAATGGCTAGAAAATACCATTAAATTTTTGAAATTCACATGACCAGGTGGCTTGCAGATCTTTTGGATGTCCTATTGCTGATCATGAGTGTACCAGACAGTGCCTTGATTCATTGGGTTTCATGAAAATGGTGTAGAACAGAGATGCCAGTAAGATGGAGCCCGCTGAGTAGCGGGCCTAGAGCAGTGGTGGGCAGGTGTGTGATAAAACATCTGTGGTGGGGCCATGTGGATCTGCCATTGGATTTCAAATGTCTTGAGATGGACATAGTGCAGGCAGGAGACCATTATAAGTAAAGTCATCTTGTTATATGGAGAGGTTTCAGGGTAATATACAGAATCAGGTTGCTATGGTCAAGGGGGCAAGCTATGCGGTATATAGGCCAGTTTGGTGCATGCTCATGCATACCCTGACACACCACAAGTGACAGAACTCCCTCCAGCACTGTGTCCCAGTTGAACTCGTTGTATTTTGTGAAGCAAATATCAAATTCTCAGTGCAGGAGCAAGGAACACCAGGAAAAGTGGAGGATGACCAAATGGTTTCACAGTCTACACAGGGAGACACTAGGCCCCCAGTGGCCACAGTTTAAAATACTGAATCCCTGACACTACAACCTACCCTATTAGACTCTGACTACTAATCCTAATAAGATGGAGAAAAAGTACCCAAAAAAGTATAGAAATACTAGCAGTTCAGAGGAGGCATGTTGTATAGTTGGACGGGCCTTTTGCATTATATAGGGTAGGAGTTATAAATCAAGTCAATTTTTTGTTGAAATAGTTCTCCATGTGAATTTAAAGTTAACAAATATGTGAATTCCTGTCTCCCTTTCTATGTAGCCTATTCAGCACATGTATTTTTATATGCACATATAGAATCCTACCTGGTCCCACACGTACATTCTTGGGAGGTGGCTGAATTTTCAGACACAAATTGTGAGAAGAGATCACTCCTCCTAAATGCTGTTGGAAATGAAAATTCAACATATGTGTGAGCTTCCTTTTTAAACTAAATTATGTATAACTTTTTGTAATGAATGTATGAACGTATATATCAATATTAGATATCCTATATTTTTTCAGATATCAATTCAATCCACTATTTAAAGTTGGAACTAGTTATATTATTTATTCACTGAATGGTCTATTCATACAATATCTCTATATTCATAGACACAGGGTACACCTATTTGTGCCCCCAATACTAATTTATATATGTTCAAAATATTGCTCCCAGAAATGGTGGAAGAAATACTCATGTCACATGATATACATATACATTTTATCACAGTAATATTCTGGACACAAAAAGCAAATATCACACTAATGATTGTACCAATGTAAAGGTCATTTGAGCGTCGGAGGAAGAGACCACCAAAAGATTGTCTCATGCAACAGCAAAGGGTTTATTGGGGGTCCAGCATGCTGGGGCTCAGAGCTCAGTTGTATAGAGAAGAGAGCCCTGAGAACAGCTTAAGCAGAGCTTATTTACTTTCCTTGGAGAGGTCAGGGAGGGAAGTTTATTGATGGTTCAGGGCGAGTGGCCGGTTTGCGTGCAACCGGGTGAGGGAGAACAATCTGCAGTTTAGCAGTTGGGGACTGCACATTCTGGGAATAAGATTAGCAAATAGCTCTCATGATTTCAACAGTGTTTTGTTAAGCATACAGAAAAACAGGAAGTGACAAATACCTTTTTTATTAACCTTTCATTCCCCACTTCTTCTCGTTACTTTTAATCATAAATGTGATCATTGGACGGTGTCATATTTTATGCCTGCTAGTGGCGTATATTTTTGTCTGATTACCAAAAGTTTAACTTGTCCAATTTGAGCTTGAAGAAATGAAACTACATGGTGGAGCAAGCAAGTTCCTACAGTTAGCAAATAATGAGGATTATTAATGGACCAGCCAGGGCTGATAAAAGCGTAGTTAACCCGGGGGACTATGTTAACGAAGACTCAAACCACCCTTTTTGGGCCTCTCTCTTTCGTTGACGCTCTTCAAGGCGTCTTCTTAATTTACTCATATATTCTTTTACAACCAGTATGGTCGGCATAAAAAAACATTGTTCCCTCAATGTAGCATAAATGCCCCCTTTTCTCATGAAAAGGAGTTCCAACCCTCGCCTGTTCTGTTATACAACTTTAGAGAGAGAGGTTCAAGATTCCTGTAAAGCTGTGATGGAGGTTTTTACTATCTTTAAGATTTTGTATACTGCTGCTTCTAATTGGGTCATTTCTTGTGTCCCATGAACTAGAGCAGTGGTTCCTGTGCCCACCCCTGCAGCAATTCCTATTCCCAAAAGGATCGCTAAAGTGAGGAAAACGGGTTCCTGGCAGAACCGGGTTGTATGCCCCACTATTTGAACTTTAAATGATACTGTGTCATGATAGAGCACTCTGGGAAACATCTGCATCATTACATTATTAATCATATCTGTTGACCATTTTATGAAAACATAAACAATGTTTAAGTATATAGAATTATACTGTTTTAGGTATGGAAAAGGCAAGGTACCTAAGATAGAATGGAAGACAGGGAAACAGTTATATTTAGTTGCAACCTGATTTAGAAGGCATTGCTTCTGTTGTAATCAATGAATCCCCTGAACCTCAAGTTTAGTTAGTTTCATAATTTTGTACCCAACTTGTAAGGGAAGGGGCTCAGAAGTTCACAGTCTGCAGAATTTCACAAAAAGAAGATTTGGTTTTTTTTTTTTTCCCTCTGTTCTGGGCAAGTAACATTTTTAAGGACACCTAAGCTTTTTTCTTCTCTCTTTTTTTTTTCTACCTGCCAGCTGTTACCATGGAGCCCAGTTGGTAACTTCTTTATCTTAGAAATGTAGCCATCTCTTTGAAGCCCCAGCTCAAGTACAGGGGCCTTGTTCACATATTTTGTTAAAAACTAGTATGGGGGTGTCTAGCTTAGGAGTGTTGATTTTTCAAGCCAGTGCCCAAGTAGAACAGGCAACACGAAAACAGGAAGTTTATCTACATTGAACTCTTTTATAGGGTCTCTTTTGCTGAAAGTCCTAAAGTTAGCCATGGTGAAAACTTCTGGAGAATTCAGTTCAGACTTTTCTGTGGGCCTGGTACAGAGGGGGAAGATGGGAAAGGCGGGGGGTAAGACCCGGTTGGTGGATCTGAGTATGAGGAAGGAGAGATATAAAAGAATAATAGGAAAGGGGTTTGTGATTTTCCTAGCAACAACAACTTGAGCAGTAGAACAGATAGTGCCAAGGGGAAGACCGAAGTGAGTATCCCAAAAAGCCTGTGAGGGCTTTTCAATTCTTAGTAAACTGTTTTCAGTGATGACAAAGCAACTTTAAAGGCCATTTTCATTACATCTTGGATAGGGGTCTGAGGGTTCTCCTCAGCTGGTTTGAGCTTTGGGTTAGCTGGTAAGAGGACCTGGTGGGACGGGGTGCAGGCACTGACAGGAGAAGAGAGGAGGGAGTGGGTGGAGGGGTGCCTCAGTGCCTGCTACCTCAGCAAGGGGGCAATGGTCTGAGAACCGGCGGAGGTTTGGGTTTTGGATCTAGTAATTGGAGGGGAGAAATCAGGTTGCTGAGGTGGGAGTGACAGCAGAAAGTCTGTAGCAGAAGGCTGAGGGTAAGAATCTATTGGAGAAGAATAGTTCAGGATGTGAGCAAAGGAGGGAAAAGGCTTCCACATAGGGGAATCTCCTTTCACTCTTTTGAGCACTTGCAGAAGTTAAAAAGGTCACACAGAATTTGAGGACCTAGAGGCCCCTCTGTGGGCCATCAGTTTTCTTTCTCTATTTGTTAATATGGTCAATGCTGTGTACTTAATTTGATGAGCAGTTGTTTTCCACCAGGCACCCCCTGTATGCTCACATGCCCATGACTTACAGAAGAAGTCAGCTTTTCCCCCACACAGCTATGGCTGTTTGTGGCTTTGTTACTCTGCCTGGCAAACATAGTAATCTAGGCTAGCCAACCTGCATCTGGCTAGCGTGTCCCTATATCCATAATATTTGTTTCCATTATCTATGGTACAGAAGGTATTTAATGGAATTTTAGTGGGATCCTCTTCATCAGGAATATCTCAATAGGAAAGACCAATAGCCAGCTGACAAATGTCTGGATGGAGAGAAGGCCACCAGGTACCTAAGTGGGCTGTATGCAAGATAGACCATACTTTTTGTCTAGTAGAATTTGTGATCAGCAATTGCTGCTGAACAGGCTGATGAGGGTTAGGACTACTGGTGGCCAAGGGGAGAGTCTATAGCCATATCTGTATGGCGAATACAAAATTTGAAAGGGTTACCAGTCTTTTCCAGTTTCCAGCCAGAGTCTGGACAGGGAACAGGCTTGAGACTTGAGGCATGGATCCAGGAAGTGATTCCGTCTACTTTTACCGCTGTAGGTGTTATAAGTAGCACCTGGTATGGTTCTTTCCAGCGGGGTTCCAGGGATGACACCTGATGTCATCTTATGTAGATGAAGTCTCTTGATATTGATGTGGAGTCCCCTCGTCTGCAGGTTGGTAGGCAGTGGCTAGGTGTTTCAACAGGTATCGCTGAGTTCTTTCGAGAACTTTTAGTCTGTCAAGCAAGGGGGTGTGGAAGGGATCGTTCGGTCTTAGAGTTGGGGTTAGGTCCCTTACTGGAGGAGGGACACCATTGAGAATTTCATAGGGGGTGAGGTTACACAAAGAAACAGAGGGAGAATTTCTTGCATGAAACAGTGCATAAGGCTGGAGCATAGTCCAATCTTTTATGCTGGTCTCTAATCTTAATTTCTTTAAGGTCTCTTTAATGGTTCTATTTATTTTTTACCTGTACTGCGCTCTGGGGTCTACAAGCACAATGTAACTTCCAATTAATTTCTAGGGTCCTGGCTAACCCCTGACTTACCTGGGCCATGAACGCCGGTCCATTATCAGAACCTATTACTTTAGGCCGGCCGTATCTTGGAAAATATCTTTCAGGATATTCTTGACCATCATTTGCGCTGTTAATTTTTATTCTGTGGGAAAGGCTTAAATCCATCCTGAAAATGTATCTACAAAGACTAAGAGATATTTAAGTCCATACCATGCTGGCTTAATTTCAGTAAAGTCCACTTCTCAGAATTGTCCTGGTCTGGTTCCTCATAGGTACTTTCCTGCAGGAAGCTTGGAATGGTAAGCATTAACCAATTGACATATCTGACAGGCTTTTGTTACCCGTTCAGATATTTCCTTTCGCTGTGAGTTGGTTAATTGAAAACTCTGTTCTTGATCCTTCAGGAATGCCTGCAGTTTCTTTTAACCAAGGTGAGTGAGTTGATGTACATTTTTAAAGTAGTGTAGGGCTTTCTGTAATTGAAGGCTGGGCTCAGTGAAGTTGAGGAATTCAATGTCAGTGTCCTTAGATGTTATCAAAAGCTTGCTGGTGCTCAAAGGGTCCATTGGAATTGGGCATCCTCATTTAACAGCGGGTATAAAGGAGAAGCTAAGAACACAAACCCAGGTATCCATACCTGCAAAAGCCAGCAGTCCCAAGAAACTCTCTTGAGTTGTCTCTTGTTAGATGGGGGTGGTATCTGCACAATGGTTTTTTTCTCGGCAGAGAGCCCTGAGAACAGCTTAATCAGACCTTATATACTTTTCTTGGAGTGGGCAGGGAGGGAAACTTATCGATGGGTCAGAGCAAGTGGGAGGTTTGGTACAAGCGGGTGAGGGAGTACAATCCTCAGTTTGGCAGTTGGGGACAGCACATTCTGGGAACAAAATTAGCAAACAGTTCTCCAGATTTCAACAGTGTTTTGTTAAGCATACAGAAAAACAGGAAGTGACAAGTGCCTATTTTATTAACCTTTCACCAAAGCGAAATAGAACGTGAGCTTGGATTACAAAAACAACCATGTCCAGGTTGCCTAATGCTCTCAAATGTCAATCCTATTGGTGACTACATATTTGTTTCTTCCAAAGATTATATATTCAACATCAACCATGTTGAAAATGTCTAATCCTATCACTCACTTTATACTTTGCCTGATTTCATGTCTCTATTGATATCTGCATTCTTGCATGTTTTCCCCCATTCATCATTGTGACTGACTCTTCACATGTGCTGATATTTTGTTCACTCTCTACCCAAACTTGATTGCTAAAGAACTTTTGGTCTAAATCCTATACTCACTCTTTTTCCTGAACCTACCGACTATCTTCCTAATCCTACCGACTATCCCTTTTAGACAGGAAGTTCTCTTCTACCTTCAATCATCCAAGGTACAAGGTCCTATGCCATTGTATATTGATTTATCTCGGACATCTGTGCAGAACCTAATTCAATGCTAAGTATCCCAATCAAGGGCCCTTCTGGACTTCAAATCTTACCTTGATTTCTGTTTTCATAATTACTTTGAAAATTTAATAAAATAGTGTTTGCCAAGGAACTGACTTCATTCAGTTCCTGAAGGAATTGACCTACCTCACTTCTTTGGTGATGGAACTCTCTTAACTTGGGTTCCAGGAAGACAGGAACACACAGCCAGTCCCAGTCCCAGTACCAGTGGGCTAACTTGTTTGGATTTACCAAGGACAGAGTGTGTCTTTTTTGGTACCTACTGATGTGAGGATGGTCAGATGCGAGGAGAGCCTTCCCTGAGAAAGCATGTAGTGGTCAGCGCAGGCTCCTGACAACTTCACAGAGTTTGACAAAAAGACCAGATCTGAGACAGAACAGGCCACCTTGGGGGAACATAGTATGGCCCACCAGTCAGAGGAGACTCTGGATAGTCACAGACTTACATGGAGGAAGGAGGTGCCTTTTTGAGTGTGGGTGTGAGTTTGTGGTTTTGTCTCATGTTCTGAGAATAGGTAGAAAAGGCGGTTTGCTTGGTTTGGAGTGGACTGTTTTTAGAAAGTCCTTTGACAAGGCGAGTGTTTCTGTGTCTGTGTATCCCACTGTGTCCGTGGTTGTAGACATTAGAAAAGAGAATGCATCAATGGATGTTTCCTGTCTAGTAGAAAGCTTCCCAGCATTCATCCTACCCATTATAGGAATGGACTGCCTTTTGTCTTATCGATGGGCAACACCTACTATCTTCCTAAGTTCCTGTTTTCTTCCTGAATTCTGGCCACTCGCCAGAATAGGCTCATGGTTTTGTTTCCAAAATATGTACCACTTCTAAATTCTGCGAAATGGCCATGTAATGGATAGCTGAAGGGAATGGCAAGCATCTCAGAAAACTCAGATATCAGTGTGACCAGAAAAGTCTCAGTGGAGAAACCCTGCTTTGGGCCTTTTGCTTACATATTGTTCTGTTGCCCTGAATGTCAGGAAGGTCTTTGCCTCAGGCCACCACTTTGTGAAGCCTGAAAAAAACAGTTTTCAAATGGAAATGAATGGGCCTCACCAGTGGCCACGTGGCCACCCAGATCAATAAATTTGCTTAATTGCTTTGGAAAGGGATGTGTCTGAATCAGCCTCCTGGCCCTGTGTGAGGCAGTGGCTTAGATTCTCAGCACCTGATGAATCTAAAGAAAGATCCAATGTGTGCATCCAAAACCAAAATAGCAAAAAGATTAGTCATTGTGGATGAAGTCTCTTGCCTTCCTCTATTAGATTCCTGACCTCCATCAAGGGAGTATAGGGATTTTTTGGGTCAAATGAGTTCTTCCAATCCCTGCAGAGGTGCTTGTGTTTAATCATGACTCCAAATCAAATAAGGAATCAATACCTGACAGTCAGTAGGCCTCAAATTGTAGAAGAAGAGCAGTATTAATGGCAGAACTATGTGATCAATCCTGGTTCACTTCAAGGGTGTCCAGGCCACCCTGAGTTTAGGCAAATGAAGGGCAAGGGAGCTTATTTTGGATACTCTCTTGGGCTGTGCCATTTAAGGAAACCTCCAGGCAGAGGTTATGATGAGTGACTACATGGAAGAAGATGAGGACCATGTGGGATTGTTTGGTTCTAATTGTGGTCACTTGTGTGGCTGTTGGAAGAGATGACTGGGTTCATCTGCGCTAGAACACTGGTTTGATTCTCCTCAGAAACTGAGCTCTGTAACTGACCTCAGAGTAGTAATTGCTTTGGAAATGAATATGACTTAATCAGCCTCTTGGCCCTGTTTGAGGCTGTGGCTTAGATTATCAGCACCAGATGGATCTAAAAAAAGATCCCATGTGTGCATCCAAAACCAAAATGGCCAAAATAGCAGCCATTGTGGATGAAGTCTCTCGCCTTTCTCTGTAAGGTTCTGAAAGAATAAAAGAAATTGAAATTGAAATGTAAAGAACCAGGTTTCCTAAAGTTTCCAAGCTGCACTCAGCACCTGAAATTCCGGTGGCAGTTAAGACAATTTCCAGATCTGCACATTAGGTGTGTGTTGAAATCTTCCCTGACCACCTAGGTACTTAACACCCCTTCCCAGAAACCATGCAGCTCACCACGTATACATCTCAGGGCTTCAACCAATCAGTTTAAATGTATACCCCTTCTTAGGGCTGATCAATCACCCCCTGCCCGACCTGTTCCCGCCAATGAATGTTCTAATCATGCTTTAGAGTTGTTATTTGATTTTCTCTTGGTATATGATGATTTGCTAAAGGAGGCTATGATGTATGTAAAGTCCCTGCCCTCTCTAAAGATTGTATATAAACTGTGCTCAAGTTGTTCTCGGGGCTCTTTGTTCTTTGCTCCTCTGAAGTGAGTCCTGAGCTCCAGCATGCTGGACCCCCAATAAACCCTTTAGAGTTGCATGAGAAAGCCTGTTGATGGTCTTTTCCTCCGATGTTCACCCCACCTATTCATCTGGAGGCCCCAGGTGAGATATTTGGCGTGGCGGATGAAAGACCCCAAGGGACTTCTCTCAGGGTAAGTAAGGCGCCTCTTTCTGGTTTCGGGTTTCAGGTTAGGGCTTGGCAAAGTGGCTGTCGGTGAAGAGCATTAGCTCTCTCTGATAGTGGCTGACAGACGTGTCACAGAGCTGCAGGCCACGTCCCTGTGGGACACTCCAGGGGACGAGGGAAATCAAGGAATAGTAGTTTCCTCAACTCGGTTATATTTTGCTTCAGAATTCGGTTTGCCAGCCCATCAGGTTTTGCCGGCTACTCAATTTTGTTCATTGTCCTGAACTCATGTTGAGTTTATTGTCTGTCTTTATTGTCTAACACATCAGGTTTTGCCAGTTACTCAGTTCTAATCTTTGTCTTGGACACACGTTAAACGTTTACTGTTTGTCTTTGTCTGTGTTGCGATTGTGTCTTCACTGTCTCTCTTTGAGTAACTCCCATTATGGGACAAATCACTTCCACGGTTCTGTCCCTGACCGTTGATCATTGGACTGATGTCCGCTCAAGGGCCCAGAATCTTTATTTTTCAGTAAAATGCCGGACCTGGCAGACTCTCTGTGCTTCAGAATGGCCCATTCTCAAAGTCGGGTGGCCCCCAGAAGGATCCTTCCGTTTCCCTCTAATCCGAAAATCAGAGATATTGTCTTTCAGCCGGGACCACGTGGCCACCCAGATCAATAGCCATATACCCCTTCCCCAGGATCCTATCATTCAAACCTTCCGCTCCCCCCGCTTCCCTCCATTCTCCCTGAGTCACAAGACTGGACACTCCTCCCCCTCCTTATCCTCTACCCTGGCTCCCCAACACCGAACACGTTCCAGATGATCCTCCTGCCGCTGACACAGCCTCTCCGCCACTAGAGGCAATTGGGCCAGTCCCAAGCCCTCCAGGGGACTTCGCAGCAGCAGCAGCAGCAGCCCCTCCTCCTCTGGTGGAAGCTGGGCCATCTAAAGGAACCCGCTAGTGACAGATAATAAAAAACTCAGAAACCCCTGTGATGCTCCCTCTCCATCCCTATGGGCCGATGAACCGACCAAACTGGGACCCCAACACCATTGAAGTTAGGTAGCATCTGTCCACTTATCACCGGCCTCTAATAGCGGGTCTCTGAGTGGCCGCCAGAAGGCCGACTAATTTGGCCATGGTAAGAGAGATTATCCAAAGGCCTAATGAGTCTCCCTCTATGATTTTGGAGAGAATTATGGAAGCATTTAGAAAATATACTCCTTTTGATTCTCAGACAGAGTACGAAAAGACATCTGTTGCAATGGCCTTTATCCAGCAGGCTGCCCTAGATATTAAGAAAAAGTTGCAACGTCTAGATGGATTACAAGATATGACCTTAAGAGATTTAGTCAGAGAAGCTGAGAAAATATATTATAAGAAAGAAACTGAGGAGGAATGGGAACAGAGGAGACAGAAGGAAAGGGAACAAAAGGAGGATGAAAGGAGCAAAAGGTAGACTAAAGCACTGGCTAAGGTTCTGGTCAGAGCAGTAAATAGGCCAGAAGTTAAAAAGCACGGAGATAGGAAGGGATACATGGGCCCATGCCAAAGGCTGTCCCTGGCCTCAGGTCAATGTGCCTACTGTAAAGAAAAAGGACACTGGGCCAAAGAGTGCCCCCAAAAAAAGCAGAGATGCCAGACCGCCGTGCTGACTCTAGAACAGGACTAGGGAAGTCGGGACTCGGATCTCCTCCGCAAGCTCAGGGTAACATTTTAAGTGGAGGAAACCCCATTGAACTTTGAAGTGAAAACAGGACCAGTATACTCAACCTTTAAGACCCCACTGGGCCCCCTATCAAATAAATGGTCGCTTGTTCAAGGGGCTAATGACAGTAGATAATGAGCTTGGACAACTAAGAGGACAATGGACCTAGGAAATGGAAAAGTCCACCACCCTTTTCTAGTAATCCCAGAATGCCAGGCCCGTTGATGGGCAGGGATTTGCTTACAAAACTCGGCGCTAGAATAACCTTTAACCCTGATGGTCCCCAAGTGGTGTTTCTAAACGCTTCAGTAAAAACTCCCATAGTCACGGCTTTGACTATGTCCGTAGAAGATGAACATCAACTCTTCGTGCGCCCTAGAACTGATCAAACAGGAAAACTATCCCAGAAATTGATAAAAGATTATCCTAATGCCTGGGCAGAAACTGCTGGGTTAGGTCTAGCCATAAAAAAACCTCCAATAGTAGTAGAATTAAAAGCCTCTACCTCTCCAATCAGTGTTAAACAATATCCTCTAATCAAAGAAGCTAAGGATGGGATAAGGCCCAATATTCAGAAATACCTGGCTCTTGGGGTCCTAAGGCCCTGTCAATCGGCCTAGAATACCCCCCTGCTACCAGTAAGAAAGCCAGTAACTGGGGACTACCGTCCTGTTCAAGACCTAAAAGAGATCAAAAACAGACTGCAGGACATTCACCCCACGGTACCCAATCCACATAATTTGCTTAGCACTCTGAATCCGGAGAGGTAATGGTACACTATGCTGGACTTAAAAGATGCTTACTTCTGCTTGCCACTACATAAGGACAGTCAGTTGCTGTTTGCTTTCGAGTGGATAGACCCAGAAACAGGAACATCTGGCCAACAAACCTGGATTAGACTCCCACAGGGGTTCAAAAACTTCCCCACTTGAACTCTGGTGTGATTTCCCTTAGAAAATGAGTTCTGGTAATGAACTCAGAGAAGTATTGCCATAAATTTTGTTGGGATTTTAGGAGGCCATGCATGAGAGTCGCCCTTGGAAACTGAGATCTAGGCCCAGTGTGGCTTTCCACAGAGCACTGGGTATCTCAGCCAGAATATCACATGATTTTATTCTGAAAGACTTTGCAGCCATAGTTGAGATTCAAAACACACATAGACTTCACATTGTAGACCTCAATGGACCTAGCTTCATGTGACCTTTTGGGCACTCTTTGGGACGCCTTGCCTGTGAGAGTTATCCACAGCTTTCATTGAAATGAGCTTCCTCAAAATTTAATGGTGTGGTGGGTCAGGGTCTGCAGGAGAATACATCAACCAGGCTTCTATCTCACATAGCTTGCCCCCTTGACCATTGCAACCTGATTCTGAACATTGCCCTGAAACCTCTCCATATAACAAGATGCTTTTATATGAAGAGATCAAACATATAAGGGATTACGGGCTGCAGCACGTCAGTCACAAGCCATTTGGAAGCAATGGCAGATCCACATGGCCCCATCACAAATGTTTTATCACAAACCTGCACACCACAGCTCGTGCCCTCAATTGAGCAGTCTACAACTTACTGGCATCTCTGTTCTACACCATTTTCATGAAACCCAGTAAATCAAGGCATTATCTGGTACACTCATGATCAGCAACAGGGCATACAAAGGTTCTCCTGTGCCACCTGGTCATTAGAATTTCAAAAATTTCATGGTATTTATCTATCCATTTTTCAAGGTTGAAGTTGGAAGCACTGTATGTTTCAATTTATTCAGGAACCATTAAATGGTGAGGAACCTCATTTCAGTGAAATCTCTGGAGGACACTCACATGAATGTCTTCCCAAAGAGTAGCCAAAAGGTCACATGAATCCAGGCCCATTGAGGTCTACAATGTGAGGTCTATGTGTCTTTTGACTCTCAACTATGGCTGCCAAGTCTTTCAGAATAAAATCATGTGATATCCTAGCTGAGATACCTAGTGCTCTGTGGAAAGCCACCCTGGGCCTAGATCTCAGTTTCCAAGGGCGACTCTCATGCATGGCCTCCTTAAAATCATAACACAGTTCATGGCAATACTTCTCTGAGGTCAGTTCCAGAACTCAGTCTCTAAGGGGAAACACACCAGAGTTCCAGCCCAGGTTTACCTACACCTCTCTTCCAACCCTCACACAAATGACCACAATTAAAACCAAAACACTCCCACATCACCCTCATCTTATTCCATATAGACACTCATCTTAACTTCAAGCTGTAGGTTTCCATGAGGGATGCAGCCCAAAACAGTGTCCACAATAAGCTCCCTTGCCCTTCATTGGCCTAAGTCAGGGTGGCCTGGACACCCTTCATGTGAACCAGGAGTGATCAAATAGGTGTGCCGTTAATACTGCTCTGCTTCTCCAATTTGATGCCTTCTGACTGTGAGGTTTAGATTCTTAATGTGAATTGGAGCCCAGAGAAAACACAAGCACCTCTAGGCTAGCCTCTGCAGGGCATTGAAGAACTCATTTGACCCAAAGGATACGGATTCTCACTTGATGGAGGTAAGGAACCTTACAGTGGAAGGTGAGAGAGTTCATCCACAATAACTGCTTTTTTGGCCATTTTGGTTTTGGATGCACACATGGGATCTTTCTTTACATCCATCAGGTGCTGACAATGTAAGCCACAGCCTCACATAGGGCCAAGAGGCTGATTCAGACACACCCCTTTCCAAAGCAATTAAGCAGAGAGCCACAGGTGAGGCCTATTCATTTCCATTTGAAATATATTTTCTTCAGGCTTCACAGAGGTGTTGCCTGAGGCATCAACCTTCCTGACTTACTGGGGAACAGAACAAAAGGTAAGCAAAAGGCCTAAAGCATGGTTTCTCCACTGAGACTTTACTGGTCACACTGATATCTGAGTTTTATAAGATGCTCGCCATTTCCTTCAGCTATCCAGTACATGTCCATGTCACAGAGCTTGGAGGTGGTACATATCTTGGACACCAAACCATGAGCCTATTCTTGAGAGTGGCCAGAATTTAGGAAGAAAACCGGAAGTATGGTCTATCTTGCATACATCCCCCTTAAGGACCTGATGACCATCTCTCCACCCAGACATTTCTCAGCTGGCTATAAGTCTTGTCTATTGGGATATCCCTGATGAAGAGGATTACACTAAAATTCCATTAAATCCCTTCCATACATAGATAATGGAAACAAACATTATGTTTGTAGGGACACGTGAGCCACATGCAGGTTGGTTAGCCTAGATTACTATGTTTGCCTGGCGGACTGTGAAAGCCATAAACAGTCACAGCTGTGTGGGGGAAAGCCGACTTCTTCTGTAAGTCATGGGGATGTCAGCATACAGGGACTTCCAGATGGAACCCAAACTCCTCATCAAATTTTGTACACAATATTGGCATTATTACCAATTAGATAACCAAACCTGATGGCCCACAGAGGGGTCTCTAGATCCTCAAATTATGTGTGACCTTTTTAACTTCTACAAGTGCTCAAAAGGGTGAAAGGAGATTCCCCTATGTGGAGGCTTTTTCCCTCCTTTGCTCACATCCTGAACTATGCTTCTCCAATAGATGCTCACCCTCAGCCTTCTACTCCAGACTCTCTGCTGTCACTCCCACATCAGCAACTTGATTTCTCCCCTACAATTAATAGATCAAAAACCCAAACCTCCGCTGGATCTCAGACCACTGCCCCCTTCCTGAGGTAGCAGCTACTGAGGTACCCCTCCACTCACTCACTCCTCTCTTTTCTTGTCAGTGGCCGCACTGGGTCCCAACAGGTCCTCTTACCAGCTAAACAAAATCTCAAACCAGCTGAGGAGAACCCACATACCAGTGTCCAAGATGTAATGAAAATGGCCTTTAATGTTGCTTTGTCATCACTGAAAACGGTTACTAAAAATTTAAAGTCCCTCACAGGCTTTTTGGTATACTCACTCCCGTTTCCCCCTCTGTTCTACATGTTCTACTGCTCATGTTTCTGTTGCTAGGAAAATCCCAAAACCCTTGCCCATTATTCTTTTACATCTCTCCTTCCTCATTCTCAGATTCAAGGAGCTGCTCTCAGCCCTGCTTCCCTGTCTTCCTCCTCTGTACCAGGCCCATGGAAAAGTCGAGCAGTATTAACGGCAGGCCTATTTGATCACTCTTGGTTCACAGGAATGGTGTCCAGGCCACACTGACTTTAGGCGAATGAGGGGGAAGGGAGCTTATTTTGGACACCAACTTGGGCTGCACCCTTCATGGTAACCTCCAGTCAGAGGTTATGATATGGAAGAAGATTTGGGCCATGTGGCAGTATTTTGGTTTTAATTTTGGTCATTTGTGTGGTGGTTGGAAGAGATGACTGGGTCCACCTGGGCTTGTTCTCTGGTGTGATTCCCCTTAGAGTCTGAGTTCTGGAACTGACCTCAGAGAAGTATTGCCATGAATTGTGTTGGGATTTTAAGAGGCCACACATGAGAGTCGCCTTGGAAACTGAGATCTACGCCCAGGGTGGATTTGCACAGAGCACTGGGAATCTCAGCCAGTATATCATATGATTTTATTCTTAAGGACTTGGCAGCCATAGGTGAGAGTCAATACACACATGGAGCTCACATTGTAGACCTCAATGGGCCTGGATTCATGTGACCATTTGGGCACTCTTTGGGAAGCCTTGCCTGTGATAGTTCTGCAGAATTTTCATTGAAACGAGCTTCCTCACCATTTAATGGTTCCTGAATTAATTGAAACCCACAGAGCCTCCAACTGTATTATTGAAAAATGGCTAGATAAATACCACGGAATTTTTGAATTTCCCATGACCAGGTGGCACTGGAGAACCTGTGGATGTCCTGTTGCTAATCAAGAGTATACCAGACAGTGCCTTGACTGACTGGGTTTCATGAAAATGGTGTAGAACAGAGATTCCAGTAACTTGGAACCTGCTGAGTAGTGGGCCTAGAGCAGTGGTGTGCAGGTGTGTAATAAAACATCTGTGGCGGGGCCATGTGGATCTTCCATTGGCTTCTGAATGGCTTGTGACTGACATGGTGCAGCCAGGAGTCCCTTATATGTAAAGACATCTTGTTATATGGAGAAGTTTCAGGGCAATGTCCAGAATCAGGTGGCTATGGTCAATGGGGCAATGTCTGTGGGATAGAAGCCTGTTGGTGCATTCTCCTGCAGACCCTGACCCACCACACGTGACAGAACTCCCTCCAGCACCGTGTCCCAGTTGAACTCCTTGTATTTTGTTAAACAAATAACAAACTCCCTATGCAGCAGCAAGAAAGACAATGAAAATTGGAGGATGACCAAAGGGCTTCACAGTCTACACGGGGAGACACTTTTC